>NW_025389809.1:0-8598 GCF_016433145.1 Gracilinanus agilis | reverse complement strand
ATATATATATATATATATATATATTTCTCATGCTTAAACTTTACTCCAGCTGTGTAACATAAATAGTATTAGTATTTTTATTCATAAGAAAATGAGGTACAGAAAATTTGAGTTCTTCATCCATTATTACACTATTTGAAAAATGTAATATGAGGGAATTTTGAGAATTCTGGTTCAGCATGCTATCCATTAAGTTTCTATGCCTTTGTGATTTGAAGAAAACACAATGTATGAAGGAGAATAGTGTAAGTTAAAATAAGAAATTGACTGCAGGATGGTTTATAACATTAGCATAAATAAAGAAGACAGAAGGAAAAGCATATTTGTAACTAATCCACTAATTGATTTTTGCACCTAAGTCAATGAATGAGAACTTATGTAACAAGAACTTGGGATAAAAATACAAAAAATAAAAACAGTCACCATCCTGAAGGAGCTTACATTCAAATAGGTAGACAAAATACATGGGAAGGGGATGTCCTTGAAATAAAATTTCACTTTGTACATTTACAGGAATGATGAAAGGATCTATGGGGGAGAAAATTACAAAATCCATCCAAGAAAAATCATTCTTTATGGCTCCAGAATTGGAGGGAGAGGGGTTTGGTAGAAATAAAGAATGATTATACAGACTGTTACAGAGGTGATCAATGAGTAAGTCATGAACTGAATTGTGATGGATGAGGCACTCCTGAAATAGTTGTCTTGAAAAGACAATCACCAATAACGAGACTGAAGCCTCATGTTTTTCTATGGCATGGTCTTAACATTTTTTGCATTATGGACCTTGGTGAATTCTAGTGGAGCCTCTGGACCTCTTCTCAAAATAATATTATTATTAGGACAAAATAAAATATATAGGATGAAAAAGGAAATCAATGATATTGAAGTATTGTATGTACATATGGTACATAAACATATATCTGTACATATATAAATTTAAAGAGAAACAAAGACAGAGACAGAGAGAGAGTATATATATGGATAAATTATGTGTGATTATGTGTTTCAGTGTGTGTGTATGTGGTATAATTTGGTAGATTCCAGGTAGAGTAATAAAAGAAGGTAAGAATTTACAATTTAAGTAACTAATAAATGCCAGGAACTATGTCAATACGTTATAGATATTATTATGAATGACCTTCAAAACAACTTAAGAAAATAGATGCTATATGTATCTCCATTAATAATTAAGGAAACTGTGGCAAAAAGATGTTAAATTACTTGCCCAAAGTCACATAGTATCTGAAGTCACATTTGAACTCATGCCTTCATGATCACATGCATAGGCCTCTATTGAAAGCTCATGGTTAATGAAGGACAGAACATTTAGAATATGTCAGTAGAAAAATGTTGGCAATATGGCTCAGGATGAATGGGTATTGAAGAATTTGGCATATGAAATAAAATTCTACTGTTGGGAAAGTGAGGAAATGTTAGCAATAAGGAATATGCAAGACAAGGTGAAATTTTTGATTTTATTGGTCTTCATTTAATTTTGTTTTATTTTTTGTTTATGGGAGACTATAGAATATGTTTATGCATATATAACAGAAAGAGATAGAAGATGCAAGAGCAATGGTATAATGAAAGGGCTATGATAGGATAGTAAAGTCAGTGGTGGAAAAAGAGTTTCACAGTATTGAAGATGACACATTTCTTAAAAAATTTAGCAATATTATAATAAAAAACTAATAAAGTTCCAGAGCTTTATAATTACATTTTACTACCTTCATTAGCTCCAGTCTGGAAAAGCCACTGAAAATGTAACTATTTGAAGTCATGGATAAGTTTTCTATCTATCCATCCAACTGTCCATTGATAATTCTATTCTTAATCACCCACTTGTAGGCCAAATGGTGCATTATATCCTTGGAATCCAAACAAATAATAAAGTAGTCTCAAAGTTGTACAAAGATCTTGGAGAACTCCAACATATTTATGAAAAAAAAGGCTAGCCACCACCATAAAAGGATAGATGAAGTCTGAATGCAAATTGAAATAAGGTATTCTTCACTTTTCCCTTCATGTATTTTCCTCTAGAGTAAGTAATATGTCTTTTTTCACAATATGACGAATATGAACTTATGTATTGTATGATAAGATACATTCATATTACCTGACATTTTGGGGAGGGGTGTGTGGAGATTAAAATTAATATTCTAAGAATTAAGTATTATATTTTTATAAAGTTGTATTAACGATAAACTAACAAAAAATAACTAAAGGGTACTAACTAGCCTGCTGCCAAGAGCAAAAAAGGAAGAGGGAGGAGTTACAGCCAACTATAAAACAATAACGTGACCACACATACATGAAGGTGCAGGAGAGATTAAAGGGAATTTGGGGAAATACTAAGGGATTTATGGGGGATGCAGTCCAATGTTCAAAATCTCCATTTATATAGGAGGAATGCAAAAGAAGATGAGAACATAAACCAAAATAGTCAGAAAAAAAGATTATTAAAACATGTATATACTGACATGAATTTTTTAATTGTATTATAACAATGAATGAACTAATTGTGTAGTCATAAACTAAATAATCAGATTCATAATTAATTGAGTGTGTAATGCAAGGTGGCTAAAAGAAACTTTTTGCTTCTGTAATTTCTAACAGTCACAAAAAGTCAGTTTCTCAGAATCTTCAGAAAATCAGTTAGGACTTGAAGCTATAAATAGAGGTGAAGTTGCAACTGACCTGGCTTTTGCCTTCTGGCTTTCGCTGTGGCTGGAGGCTTTTGCTTTGGCTTAGCCTGTTAGTTGCAGCCTTTCTGCTTGGTTTTACTTCAGCCTTGGCCTGTGTTTATCTTGTCTTGGGGAAATTTAAACATATCTCATTTCTCTGGACCTCTCCCTGATATCTCCATCTACATTCCCTTATCTTCCCATGAATTTCCTTTGGGCCCTGGATGGAAGGAAGGGCTTGGTGATTGAACATTGTGGGTTTTAGTTTCTATAGACAAGTAGAGTATCCTCAAATAAGTTACCCCTAGTTTTAGTAATTTAATAAGGACTTTACTTAAAAGGCAGTCAAATCTCCCAACTGGGAGAGCAGGCTCTCTCAGTCTAAACCTCTCTGTGACCCATTCCCCACCATCACCCCACTCCCTAGCAGCAGTTAGAAATCCTGAACCTCTTCCCCTTTGACTAACCTGAGATTAATAGATCCTCTTGTTACCTACTCAAAGCCTCTGGTGAATCATTGTATCAAAGATTGAGGCAAGGGCTAAAGAGGGAAGGAATCATTTTCTTTTTATTTCTTGAAAGAACTGGGGGCATCCATCTTGGCAGGAAGTACCTACCTAAGACTTCCTCTAGCCATCAGTTTGACTGGCAGGGAGGAGCCCTCTCAACTCCTCCCTCAAGAGAATTTAGAAACTAACAAGAGAAACCCTCCAGCCAAACCTAAACATTTCTTACTGGCCTTAGTTTCCTCCCTGTATTCTCTGTCTCAAGTCTCTGGGAATAAACCTGTTTGAGCTGCCCTCTCCTATATACCCCATTTCCTTTATCTCCTATATACCTTCCCTTACATTCATTCCTCCTCCAGTCACCTTATAATGACCTAATATCCCCTTTATCCTTCCTCACACCCAAATTGCCTTTGAGACCCACCCAGATTACTTTTTTATAACAAGCAATAGCTAAACTAAGGAAGTATCTGGATTACAAAAGAAGCTTTTTAAGTCCTTGTGTTGCTGTAATGTATTATACTATACCTATAATGCAGTGAAATCAATATCAGGAAATGAAGATTGACTATATGAATTATTTAATGGAGGCAAAGAAAAGAAAAGGTGAAAAAGAACTACAACTAAAAGCAAAACAGAGTCTATTATATGTGTTCAATAAACTCAACTGTTTTGTTTACTTGAGACTTTTATTTTATTTTAATGTTTCATAATTAAATCAAATGTAAATAGAACTCATATCACTACATTTTCTATTCATGCAGGAGCAATCTTAATGAGCAATGGTATGCTTCATAAAATTGTTTTTTTTTTCCTACTAACCATAAAAAGACAACACTTCTGTATAAATTTGCTAATGCATCACAGTAGAAATAATTGGTAAATTTACTATCACTAAGGAAGTGACAATAATTTCAAGGAGAGTTATTGCTATAGATGAGTTTCCTGAGAAGCATTTCAATATTTAATGCAGAATAAAAAGAATTAAGCCTGGTCTGCAAATTTTTTTTTACAAAGAACATTTGAACTGGTATGGTCAATATTTACTTTTCTGTCATTGACTCCAATGATGAAAAGATTGCTAGAAACAAAAACAAAAAATGAAATAATGTAGTACAATATTATTTTGAATGCGGAATTGGGCAACTGATATATAGTTAACTGATCAAAACTAGCAGAAATTTTCATATTATAACAATGACAATTTTTTTTATTTGTTTATAGTCATGCAAAACACACTTCCATATCAGTCATTGTTGTAAAAGCAAAGTCATACATAACCAAAACCACAAACAATGACAGTATTGATAAAAAAGTGAAAAATAAATTAGAACACTGATTGATAGAATGATATGCTATAAGCTCAGAAGACTTCATTTTTAGATGAAATATGTCCCTTGTTTTCTGCCAGAGATAGATGAAGATTTTTTTATTATTAGGATGTATCTGACATAAGTGATTCACAGTTCTACTACTGATTAACTCTTCTGTATACCTGGAAGTTCCTTTGTACTCAGTACTTATTCAGCTACATGTAGAGAAGGAATTGAAGAGTCGCCTGGCATAGGCAGTTTAGAAAATTTAACCCTAATCTATATATTCAATATTGGCAAATTTTCTCATTAGATGGAAAGCTGCCCAGAATACTCTTACACTCTCCTCCCATTACTCCCAGCTAATATACCCAGGAATAACAAAACAGATAAAAGGTGAGGGATCAAGAGATCTGAATAATTTCTGGTATTTTCAGGATTTGTATCCTATCATACATTCTACACCTCCTATGTCTGTCCATGGGATTGCAGAGTTGGGAAGTAGCACAATTGCATGGCCATCTACCTGATTTGGGATCTTTGGAGCACTTACATTGCTTCTAAGTACCTCACACATGGTCTCTTCAGAGGGGATGAACTTAAAATGCAAAGACATACACATTTTTAGGCATGGCCAAATTAGATGTTTCTTTTTCTATATTGTTCATGTCATGCTCATGATGAGGTTATTAATGTTCATTCTTTTCGCCAATTCCTTTTACTCACCATATTGAATATAACAATTCTTTCCAATATTTTAATCATGCCAATGTTTCCCCCTAAAAAATGGTACTTCTCCTTCTTTTAATATTTCTTTTGTTGTAATGGACTTTTCTAGCTCTCTCCATGTTAGGTAAGAATCTCAACAATTGACCAACATTCTTAGTTAACATAACTTGCCACTGAAAGCCCAACATTTATGAGCATCTTCAGTAGCCTCTCTCTGATGTAATTCCTAATGCCAACTTTGGAACATGACTTTCTAGAACTGTCTGCTTAGTACAAGGAAAAAGATAGGACTTTCAACTGAAAGTTGAATGTGCATTTAGAAGGGATTAAGTGGACAATGTGTCTTCTCTATTTCTTTGCTTCATTCAAGTGAAGAAGCAACAACTTCTGTAAGTTTTTACTTGGGATGACTTAAAGCCATGGGGACACAGCCCTGTTAGTGCCTCTACCTCTGCTATATTTAGTCTTTTATGGATTAAATGGAAACTATTGGAGGCATAATATTCGAGGATGTGACCTTGAGAGTTTAATATTATTAGTAAAGCCACCTGACCTCCATGGACAGATATGCCAGAGTGCAGGGGAAAGAGGAACCTGCAGAGCCCATAAGAGTAGTGAACTGGGTCATGAAATTTAGATGAAATATTCTGGAATGCCTTCAATTACTATGACTTCTTCAGATGAGAATTGTTAACTGATTATTTTCTTTGTACTAAATGTTTTGAGTTTGATAATAACTTTTTAATGATTAATGTAATACAGGGAAAACATTCCTTCAATTTGGAGAGAAACAGTTTCATATTTCTATTCTTACTATATATCCTTAGTAATTATCCCTTTGTAAAAATTAACATGCTAATTGGTAAAATTCTGCAGGAGTGTGAATCACTGGGTCAACCAATGTTATAAAGTCTACTAATTATTAACTGATGCCTGATATTGTAGGGAATAAATTAAGATGTTTTCTCAAGCTAATAAAAGGAGGAAGATTATCTTGACCTTTCAGAAAATTCGAGAGGTCAGTATTTCAGAAACCTTTAGAGGATGATATATTACCCTGGCAACAATACTTGCCAATGAGATCCTGAACTAGTCTAAAGATCCCTTCAGTCTATACCCATGTTATTTTTGAGAACCTGGCTTACCAGTGGGAATGAGAGCCATGATAAGGAATACCTGAGTTTGCATGGGTTACATTAAGAATATATAAGATTAAATAAAAATGATCTGGTTTCTTTAGATATAGTCAGAGATATTGTAACTAGCATCAATGATTAAGAATGATTCTGTCGTTTCATCCTTTGTCCTAGACAGTTGTTAATTATGTCTTGATAATTAACATTGAATGAATTCCTAATTTATGAATATACACTGTGAACTATAGACTACTACTGGTCCCAAGGAAAGAAAACAGAAAGACAAAAGACAGTGTGATAGATCAGGCCAAGATAGTGAGTTAAGAAACACTTGAAGCCTGCCAACTACAGTCCAAAAATCTACAGAAGAACAAAAACAACACAAAATGAATACATGAGGAGCAAAACTGATGGAAGAAGTGGTAAAGCAGTGCTCTAGCCCAGAACAATATTTAGTGAAAGAAAGGAGGACTCATTTCACTAGGGTAAAAAGAGGATGCACTGAACAAGCCTCAGTTTACCTCAGACAAGATAATGCAAGCAATAGGACAAAGATAATAGCTAACTCGGTTCAGTACAGCATTAACAAGGTAAGAGTAAAAACCAATGTAATACAGAACAAGCAGCAGTGGGAGAAAAAGGATCCTGCATAATCTGGCCAGAACAGAGGCCAGGTGTGACCCAATACAGGCAGCAGTGGGAGGAACTCAGCCCTACAAGATATAACTTTACCCGGGACTTGGAAGAATCCAACTCCCACCAGCTGAACTGAATATCTGACAAATACAGCAGAGAAACAAGGCCATTGCTACAGAATGCTCAATTTGAGACTCAGAGAGCGGAGCCAACCCTAGGCACAATTCAGGTGAAAGATAGTACCTGCTCCACCCCAGGAATGAAGCTTATCTTCAACTTAAGAGGAAAAAAATCAATAGAAAATAACTCCAAAGTGAGCAAAGGTAAAGAAAAAAAACCTCATGCTAGAAATATGCTCCAGTATGAGAGATGTCTAAAATACAAGATGAGGATGGCAATACAAAAATGAAATCTTGTGAAACCTGAAAAGGAAAAAATATCAACCCCAAAATGAGTCCCCAGAAGAGCTATAAAAAAAGTTAGGAAAAAAATTAAAAAGTAAGTTAGGAGAAAATGACAAAAGAAAATGATAGGAATCATCAACAGCTTAGAGTAATTACTCACTGAAGAAAATAATTCTTAGCAAATACAATACAATACATCAAATGGAAAAAAATAACTCTCCAAGAAAGGAAATACAAAGCCTCAAAATAGAAAATGGCTCTCTAGAAAGTAAAATTGTTCAAATGGAAGATAATGACTTTATGAGACAGCAGGAAAGAAAAAAAAATCATTTTTAAAATAGAATTGTAGAGACTTCCGGTAAGGAAGAGTAGCTTTATTATCCATCTGGATAAAAAACTCCATCTAACCCTACTGATAAAGTCAGAAGGGATAAACCAAAGGGAGCAGGGGAGTGGGGAGGCCAAAAAGGGAGGGAAGAAGAAGGGGGAGGGAATTCATTCTTCGGTCTTTAAAAAAAACAAAAAGAAGGGAACAACAAGGGAGGGGACAGAAAGGGAAGTCAATCAAGGGAGGGGATAAGGGATACTGGCTGAAAGCAAACCACTGGTGTAAAAGAAAATAGTGCAATAAGAAGGAGTGGGTCTAGAGGAGGATACAAAAAATGTCAGTGAATACACAACTAACAATTGTAACTCTGAATGTGAACGGGATGAACTCACTCATAAAACGGAAGCAAATAGCAGAGTGGTTCAGAAACCAAAATCCTACCATAGGTTGTCTACAAGAAACACATATGAGGCAGGTAGACACACACAAGTTCAAGGTTAAGGGTATGAGCAAAATCTTTTGGGCATCAAATGAGAAAAAGAAGGCAGGAGTGGCTATCATGATCTCTGACAAAGCCAAAGTAAAAATAGATATGATTAAAAAAGACAGGGAAGGTCATTACATCCTGATCAAAGGCAGTATAAACAATGAGGAAATAACACTGCTCAATATATATGCACCAAGTGGTATAGCATCCAAATTCATAAAGGAGAAACTGGCAGAGCTCAAGAAGGAAATAGATAGTAAAACCATAATAGTGGGAGATCTAAATATTCCTCTTTCAGATCTAGATAAATCAAACGAAAAAATAAATAAGAAAGAGGTAAGAGAGATGAATGAAGTCCTAGAAAAATTAGAT
>NW_025389808.1:0-7711 GCF_016433145.1 Gracilinanus agilis | reverse complement strand
TATAGTCTAACCAAAAGTTCTCAAAGTGTAGACCAGGGAACACTGGAGCTCCCAAGACCCTTTCAGAGGATCAATAAAGTCAAAATTATTTTCATACTAACACTAAGATAGCAGGAGTAAAAGACTCCCACAGGTCCAGGAAAATCTCGGTGGTGGGATAGCATTGGCTCCATGATTGAGACAAATGAAAGTAATCAGGGTTTCAGCAATAGTCAGGCATCATAAAGATTGCTTTGGTCAGTTTTTGAGCTGTGTTTATTTTATACGTTTTGATATCACACATAAAGTTGGCATGGAAATCCATTCTCACCATACATCTTTTCTTAGAGACAATGTGTTAGGTGTGTTTGATGTATCTCTTGGGCTATAGTGGTGGGAAAGTACAGGCTTTCATGGAGATAATTTCTCCATATTTCATTAATTTTTCTTTTATGCGTACTGTACCAAATCAGGGAGGGGGGAAACTTGGAGACTATTCTGGCCTGTTTTTGCAGGCACCTGTGTATGGGAGTGAGAGGCCTAAGTTAGGGTTTTAAAATCTTTAACATTAACTCACTATGTGCTGGTTTGTTATAAAGTGACTTCTAGGAGAATTTCTGTATTATAACATATAAAGGTAGGGCTTTTCCTAAGAGTTTGTAGGGGGCTTGTGAGAGTTCAAGTAATGGTCTATGATGTTCCACCATATGTTCCTGGGGCTAGATAGAGATATTGATTACAATAATTCCAATAAAAGGGAATGTTAGTGAGAAAAGAGTCACATAGGGGAATCTGAGTGGAATTACCATCCTTCTGTCACCTGCTATGCAGGGTTCCAGAATTCCTATAGGCTGTGCAAATGTCATGAGCTTTGACTGCTTCCTCTTTAAGATGTTTTCATTTTGTGAAGATAGGATTAACTTTCCCTTTGTCTACTTTTGAATTAATCAACAAAAGCAATACACCCATACTTAATCCTAAAGTAAAGGAAGTCCACAAACTACTTACTACAGGAGTTTATACCTCCAAAAATGAAGACATCTCTACTTAATACCTAAGTAGAGAAGGTCCAACCCATGTGCTAAAGTGGGTGACAACTCTGAAATAACTGACTGCCCCCTCGGCAGTCCTAAGCAAAGTTATAGATGGCAATTGGTCCCCATAAAGTGGAGGAAGGGACAGAAAGAAGCATGGGAAAAGCACTATAAAAGCGCTGAACTTCCTGCCCAAACTCACTTTCTCCTTTGAACTTGGCCTTAGAGGAGCTCTGACCTCATACTGCTTCTGGTAAGACTGCTCTTGGATCTTCCCTTTGGACTACAACATGGGTGAGTGAAAAGGCTGACTCCTTTCATAGCTTCTGGAGAGATTAGTTTCCAGAAAGGCCTCCCTGTCTTAGGGAGGCCACGTGGTAATTCACCACCAGGTCCTCCAGCTAAATGGCCCTCCAACTGAGGACCCTCCAGTGGAGGACTAATTAGCCCCGCCTGAGTTGAGCCAAGCACCAAAGAAACATTACCCTCTTCTCACATTTCTCTACTTTACTCTTTCTCTCTGTTTTGTAAATAAAGCTGCTAAAAAGGTCATTTTGACTTGAGTTATAATATTGGCAACCACATTCTCTTATATTTAGTCCAACCTTAATTTTAACCCCTACATTTCCCACTGTGATAAATATCAATAGATAGAATCCAAATAAACAAAATTGCCTTGAGGGATTCTCAAAAATTTTTAAAAGTGAAAAAGATTCTGATTGATAAATGGACAAAGGATGTGAATGGGTAGTTTTCTAAGAGAAAAATCAATGCTATCAACATTGGCTAACATGACAGAAAAGGAAAATGTTGGAGATGACATTGAATATAAGAATATTAATGCATTCTTGGTGGATCTTAACAATTTGGAACTATGCCCAAAAGGTATACTAGTAATACAGCCACTAGGCCTATATCCCAAAGAGATCAAAGGAAGATGAAAAGGACCTATATGTACAAAAATATTTAGAGAAGCTCGTTTCATGGTGGCAAAGAATTGGAAATTGAAGAGCTGTCCATTAAATGGAGAATAACTGAATAAGCTGTAGTATGTGATTGTGATGGGTTATTATTGTGCTCTAAGAATTGACAAGTAGGATGATTTCAGAAAAACTTAGGAAGAATAATATGAACACTTACAAAGAGAAATGAGCAGAACCAGGAGAACATTGTATGTAGTAAGAGCAATATTGTACAAATGATCAACTGGGAAAGATTTAGCTACTCTGATTAATATAATGATCCAAAAAAATTTCAAAGGATTCATGATGAAAAATGCTATCCACATCCAGAGAATGAAGTGATGAACTTTAAATACAGATTAAAACATATTCTTTTACTTCATTATTTTTCTCACTTCTTTTTTTAAACAAAATGCCAATAAGGAAATAGTTTGTATGAGCATGCTCTTACAACAATGACCAACATAGAAGTATGTTTTGCATGATAATAAAAAATATAATTTAATAAAATTTAAAAATTTAAAAACAAAACAAAACATGGATAGTATGGTCCCCAGGATCACAAGGAGTCAGACACAAATGAATCACTGAACAACAATAAAAAAACCAAAAAGTTTGAGAGCCATTGGTCAAAACAGTAGATATTCTTTATCCAATTCATCTTTTCTACCTGAATAGTTGGGTCAACTCTTTTGCATGATTATAGTTCTCATTTAGGAGGTTCTGCAGTATAATACAGGGTAATACAATCAACATAATTACATCCACAAACATCTAGAGAGCATCACCATCTCTGAAGAATCTCTCTTCATTTGAACTGGGCATTGAATTTTCTCTATTTCAATGGCAAATGGTGTTGACCAGTAGATGTCTCCCTATTTTATGCCTAATTGATAATAATAACCAAAGGATAATCAAATTAAGTTATTTCTGTTGTTTTATCTTACAAAGAATCTCTTCTGATTTTCACATATTTATGAGATTCACTGGAGGAAATGGTTTAAGTCAGAGTGTTTTTCTACCAAATAAAAAATGTATTTTTATAATCAATAGGCAATAAACTCAGTTGGATCCTGCTTTTTTGACTTCATCTTTCAATCAGTTGTATGGTAAAAAATCATGTGGTCTGTTATAGAATATTAATTTGTGAATGTCTATCTTTTCCTCTCTTATATTTCCAGACAGAATGCTTTTGACATATTTTAAGATGAATCTCATAAAGATTTTGTAGAAATCAGAAAGTAGTAGATATTGATTACTGATATGTATTATCACTATTTTTTATGAAATTTAAAGTTGCTTCAAGCAATCATTACAACAAGGAGATGAAAAGAACCTAAAACTGCCTCAGTCAGAAAACATTTGATTTCCTTGCAAATCGGAGAGATTTTAGGCAAATGAACAGTACTGGACCAGAATAAAAATCTTTTCATAAAATATCACAGAGAAGTACAGTGGAAGATTACAAATCCATTGATATGTCAATAGTTATTGCTATAGCCTCAGTTTCCTTTTAGGAACATTAATATCATGTAAATTTTTTTCTATCATTTTAGAATATTTATATCTTTCAGATATTTTGAGAATTTATCCTTCAAAGCTCATAAAATTGCATTGCCTCTAACACACAGTGTGAGCTTAGTCTTGTTCAGTTGCTTTCTGTCTTTTCTTTCTTATTGCCATTTCTACTTTCTCATGGAGCATATTTGGAACTACAGTATTGAGTCCAAATGTTGTATCTTCACTGTTGTTAAAAGAGAAAATACTTTGTTGTAGAAATCTTGAAAGATCTTTTCTATTTTTCATCTTTGTGTACTTCTTCCACTTTTGTTCTTCACTGTTAGCTTAATCAAGTCTTATGTAAATCATTTTTCCCTTCTACAAATTTTTGCTTCTTAATATTTATAATTTTCCACTGTCATTTTCTATGAAATTTTAGAAACAAAATTATAGTCCAGTCCAATATTGCTCTTGGCTAAGATTTCTCTCCTATTTACAAGAAAGTCAAATGTTTGCTAGTAAAGGCAATTTTAGGCTCTTTTGGTCACCTTGTGGTGATTGTTTTATACCAAGATAACTTCTAAGTGGAGTAGTAGATAGGGCACCAGACCTAGACAGTAAAATTTCTTCCTGAGTTCAAATTGGGCCCAGTATCTTTGCCAAGAAAAGTCTAAATGGTATCATAAAGAGTTGGACCCAACTGAAAAAACTGAATAACAAAACTTCCATTGCAGATCATTTTAATCCTTGTCAATGATTATTCCCTTAACCATTTCTCATTTTTTAATATCACTATCTCGTTGTTTTTTTTTAAACCCTTGTACTTCGGTGTATTGTCTCATAGGTGGAAGATTGGTAAGGCTGGGCAATGGGGGTCAAGTGACTTGCCCAGGGTCACACAGCTGGGAAGTGGCTGAGGCCGGGTTTGAACCTAGGACCTCCTGTCTCTAGGCCCAACTCTCACTCCACTGAGCTACCCAGCTGCCCCCCATTATCTTGTTTTAAAAAAAATCATGTTGGAGCGATTTTAATTGCATGACATATCTTTCTTCCCTTTAATTTGGTGTTGATTTTTCATTCCTATAAAAAAAAAATTGATGATCTAACTATCTACAGCTAATTTAGAAATGATACCATATCAGTATCAAGCAATTTATTACCTAAGACATAGTTAATTTCCATTTTTGTGTTGTTTGTATTATCATAAAATCATAAATAGAGAGTTGGTAGGGACTCCAGAGGCTTTTGGCCTCTTTTATGTATTGATCCTGTCATATTTTCTAACATATTTTTTGCTCTCCTTCATTATGTCCACCCTTGCATTGAAGTTGCTAAGTATGAAAGTATAAATTGATTTAATTTGAAGAATTTTTGCAAATTTTTCATATATTTTCTCTATCCTCTCAGCCTCTGTAACAGATGTTGGTAAATAAGCTACAATTACTTTCAAGGTGAGATTTTTGTTTATGATTATCATGAGTACCACAAGGTGAAATTACCAAATTATCATTAAATGATATTTCTTGTTGCCTTTGGAAGCATAATAAAAGAAATTCCACCAACTCCTTTATTTGACTTTCAAAGAGCACCTGTGAACCATCCTTCCATTTTTTTTTTAGCTGCAATTTTGAGAACTTTTGGTTTCATTTACAGCAAGAATGTCAATATTATCATCATTCATTTTATCGATTAGTATGTTAATTTATTGGAAACTCCATCTCTCAGCTCCAAAAATTTTCTCTGACTACGCCACATTCCTGGAATGCTCTCCCTCCTAATTTCATCTAATGCTTTCTCTGGCTTCTTTCAAGTCCCCCCAAAATCCAATCTTCCACAATAAGCCCTTCGCAATTACTCCTAATTTTAGTACCTTCCTCTTTTAATTATTTCCTTTTTATCCTATATATATATATGTGTATATATATATATATATATGTCCTATATATCGGATATTCTGTATATCCTATATATAGCTTATTAATATATTTTTGTTTGCTTGTTGTCTTTCCCAATAGATTGTGAAATCCTTAATGACAGGGACTGTATTTTGCCTCATTTTATATCCCTGTGCTTAACATAGTGTCTGGTATAAAGACAATGCTTAATAAGTATTTACTATTGACTGTTACCCTAATTTTAAATAATAAATATCTGTGGATAGGAGGTCCTCTGTTCATATCTGGCCTCAGACACTTCCTAGGTGTGTGACCCTGGGAAAATCACTTTACACCCATCACCTAGCTCTTACTGTCCTTCTGCCTTGAAATCAATACCTAGTACTAATTCTAAGACAGGAACTAAGGGATTTTTTTAAAAATTGAATGCACTGGTAGAACCAAGATGGTGAAATAGAGGCAACAATCCAGATGAACTCTCCTAAAATTGCCCTCCAAACAACTTTAGAATAACATGTCAAATATATTCTGAAGTGATGTAAGCAAAAAAAGATTGAGCTGAGACATTTTTCTTGCCCAAGACAACTTAGGAGGTTGGAAGGAGAGGTCTGTGGCACTGGGGAGGGTCTGTCTGAAAGCCCACACAGGGCCAACACAGGGCTTTGGAGGCTGCTATGACAGCAGCAGCAGCACCTTCAAGAACTCTCAACCCAGAGATACTCTAAGACAAAGAACACTCCCATTGTAGCTGTAAGGGATCTTCCTGATTAAAGATAAGAGCATGGGTCAGAAGAGCGGTGTTCACACCTCTCCCCAGATCACACACATTAGAAACACTAAAAGTTATGGACTCCCAGAACTAGCTCTGAAAACATAAGCCCAAAAAAGCTTGAAGCTTGTGGAACAGTAACACCCCCTGGTGAGTAAAGCCCAACTTTAACATAAAGTTAAAAGTCAAGAAAAAGGCTGGGAAAATTAATCTGACCATAAAAAGCTTCTATGGTGACAGGAAGCTCAAGAAACAAACTTAGAAGAAAATGTGAAAACAGCTATAGCAAAGCTTCAATGGAAAAATGTAAACTGAGCATAAGCCCAAGAAGAATTCCTGGAAGATATAAAGAAAGAAATGAGTAGTAGAGGGAAAACTGGGAAAATAAATTAGTCAAATAAGAAAATTATGAAAAGAGAATTAACAGTTTAGTAAAACAAGCACACAAAAAATGAAGAAAAGAACTCTAAAAAAAAAATAGAATTGGCCAAATGAGAAAAGATACATAAGCTCACTGAAGAAAATAATTTATTAAAATTTAGAATTAGGCAAGTAGAAGCTATGTCCATGAGACATCAAGAAACAATAAAACAAAGTCAAAAGAATGAAAAAATAGAAAAAAAATGTGAAATATCTCATTGGAAAAACAACTGTCCTGGAAAATAGATCAAGAAATGATAATTTAAGAATTAATGGACTTATCTGAAAGCCAGAGAAAGAAAAAGAGAGAGAGAGAGAGAGAGAGAATGAGAGAGTGAGAGAGAGAGAGAACTTAGACATTTTAGTTCAAAGAATTATAAAAGGAAAATGTTAGCCTAGAACCAAAGGGTAAAATAGGAATTGAAAAAAATCTGCCAATGACTTCCTGAAAAAATCCAAAAATGAAATCTCCCAGTAATATTATAGTCAAATTTCATAACTCCTAGGTCAAAAAGAAAATATTACAAGTAGCCAGAAAAAAAAATTAAAATTCCATGGAGCCACAATCAGGATCATGCAATATTTAGCACAATCTCTGTTAAAATATAAGGGACTTAGAATATGATATTTCAGAAGATAAAGGACCTAGGAGTGCAAACAAGAATAACTTAGTCAACAAAATTCAGTCTAATCCTTCAGGGGAAAAAATGGATATTTAATTACATAGAAGACTTGCAAGAATTCCTGATGAAAAGATTTGAACTGAATAGAAAATATGACATTCAAGCACAAGACTCAAGAGAAGCATAAAAAGGCAAACATGAAAAATAAATCATAAGGGACTTAATAAGGTTGAAATGTTTATACTACTATAGGGGAAAATGATACATTAACTCCTAAGAACTTTATTATTATGAGGGCAGTTAAAAGGAGTCTACACAGAGGGCAGGGATATAAATCCTTTATGTTGGGATAATCTCAAAAAACAAATAAAGGCATGAGAAAGAAGGTTACCCTGGGTGATAGGGAAAGGGAGTGGAAGAATGGGAAAAATTATCTTGCATGAAAGAGATATACAAAGAAGAGCTTTTACAGTGAAGGGAAAAATGGAGGGAATAGCAGGCAACTCTTGAACCCCACTCTCATTGGAAT
>NW_025389807.1:0-7818 GCF_016433145.1 Gracilinanus agilis | reverse complement strand
ATATAATATATTCAATATATATATATTTTAGATATAAGACCTCTATCTGAGGGTTTGTCTATAAAATTCCTCCCCCTATATTCTGCTTTCCTTCTAATCTTGACAGCATTTATTTTAATTGTACAAACACTTTTCAGTTTAATATATTCAAATTTTATATTTTATATTTCACAATGCTCTCCATCTCTTGACTCATAAATTACTCTCCTATCCATAAATCTGATAGGTAGCAGGTTCCCCATTCATTTAATTTACTTATGGTACCTCTTTTCATGTAAAGTTCATGTATTCATTTGTATCTTATTTTAGTGAGTAGTGCAAGATATTGGTCTATATCTAGTTTCGGTCAAACCAATTTCCAGTTATCCCAGCAATTTTTTCCAAAGTGTGTTTTGTTATCCTCAAATCCTGGATCTATGGTTTTGTTAAATACCAGATTGTTAAAATCTTTTACTGCTGTTTGTTTAATATCTGTTCTGTTTTGCTGGTCTACCTTTCTATTTCTTAGGCAGTATCAGATAATTTTGATAATTACTACTTTATAGTATAATTTAAAATTTAGTACTGCTAGACCTGCTTCCTTTCCTTTTTCTTTTCATTAATTCCTTTGATATTCTTGATCTTTTATTCTTCCAAAATGAATTTTATTATTTTTTTCTAATTCAATAAAATAAATTTTTGGTAATTTAACTGGAATGGCATTGAATAAGTCAATTAATTTAGGTGGGATTGCCATTTTAATTATATTGGTTCTGTCCATCCATGAACAATTAATATTTCTCCATTTATTTAGATCTGACTTTGTGTAAAATGTATTTTATAAATATGCTCATGTAGTTCCTGGGTTTGTTTTGGCAGGTATACTCCCAGGTATTTTATTCTACCTGTAGTTATGCTAAATTTTTTAATCTCATGGTTTGGATATAGGATTGTGTTCTCTCTGGCCATGGAAAGTCCATCCAGTTTTCAGATGCCCCAGAGTACCTTTGAGATGAAATTCATACTACATAGTAGCTTGGAAATAGGTGAGGAATGGGTGCTGTTGTCATTCCTTTATCTATGGCAATGTGTAGGCTGGTCCATGGATGGCTTGGATGCAGGGGTCAGTTGTCGTTTGGTGGACCTCTTAATTTCTTTCCTCCTCTCCCCATTACTGGTCCCCTCCCCACCCCACCCCCAGTGATTTTTTTCTGAGGGAACTGACTGAATCTTCTCCACCACCAGACTGCTGGGCTGTGTGGCTTCAAACTAGTTTACATTTTAAACAAAGGCCTTGAGAAGAATCTGATTTTTTTCATCCAACCATAAGTTGTTTCCAATTTGGTTTTCAGATTTTCTAGAGACTTATTAACACCTAGTTTACACCTTTGGGTAATTGACTTATAAAGGGGTCTAGGCATTCTGTGATTACGTTAATTGAGGTGGAATTGAAACCTCACTCTTATATAAATAATAATAGCTGACATTTATATAGTACATTAAGTTTTTTTGAAAGCACTTTTGCATATATTTTCTCCTTTATTACCTTTATTATTTATTAATACCCCTGGGAAGGATAGATACTATAAAAGATGAAGAAATTTTATAGATGAGGACACTGAGGTTTGAGCCTTGTCCATGGCTACATAGCTAGTGAGGGACAGTATTTGAAAAAACCAGTCAATTAGCAAGAATTTATTAAGTACCTACTGTCAAGTGATATACTATCTATAAAGCCTTGTACATAGTAGGTGCTTAATAAATGCTCGTTCCCCTCTTTTTGCCTACTATGTGTTAGCAATTGTGGGGATACAAAGACAAAACTGAAGCAGTTTCTGTTCTCATATTACATTATATCAGGAAAGGCAACATGCACTTAGATAGGTTTATACAGAATATATGCAAAATGAACAGAAAGTAGTTTTGGGAGACAGCATTTAATAACCATGATTTATTAAGCATCTTCTATGTGCCTGCCCTACATCAAGTAATGGGGATACAAGGAAAGGAAAAGACAGTCCCTCCTTTCAGGGATTTATAAGCTTATAATCTAACTGGAGAAACAACTGCAAACAAATTTGTACAAACAAGTTGTAAACCCAATAAATAGGAAATAACTCATGGTGGAAGGCACTCAAATGAAGAGGTATTGGGAAAGGCTTCCAGTAGGAGATGGGATTTAATTGGGACTTGAAGGAAGTCAGGGAAGCCAGGAGGCACAGATGAGGAAGGAAAGCATTCTAGGTATGAGACAACCAGAGAAAATGGAGAAATGAAATGTCTTTATCTTACTTGTGGGACCCCAAAGAAGCCAGTGCCACAGCATAGAAGAGTTGGGGGTCAGGCAGTGTAATGTGTAAGAAGACTGGAAAGATGGAGGAGTGGCTAGGTTACTGTGTGAGTTAAATGACTGGGGGACCTCCAACCTAGTCCAATCCCAGAAGACTCCCCAAGATAGGTGGCCATGGCCATTTGCCAGCTGGGTTCCTGACTGGTGGATGTTACAGAGGTCAGAGATGTGATGTATGGGGTTGGAGGTGAAACCTTGGACCAATTGAAGGATCCTATGGGAGGGTTTAGATTGAGCTTGAAAAGCCAGAGAGGGAGCTCAGTCTCTTGGCTACTCCTTTGGGCTTGTGAAAGTATCCCTCTAGCTCAGACATTAGGCTTATCTATGTAGCCATCTTATCTCTGACAAGCAGCATGGTGGGCTGGAATCTGGGACCTAATGGAGACTTACTTTATGCTGGGGACCTTATTTCCCTCTTTCTTTCTCTTTACTTATAAATATTATCATAAATGCTATTTATGATACTTATAAATATTATCATAAATATTATTTATAATACTTATAAATTTAGCATAAAGTCTCCAAGAGTAATTTTTATTCATAACAACACAAAAGACTTTGCGTGCCAAACAGAATTTTGTATTTTGTTCTGGAGCTGACAAGGAGCCAGTAGAGTTTTTTGAGTAGGGAGGTGGTGTAGTATGGTTGGAACTGTCCTTTATAAAACTCACTTTGTCGACTGAGTGGAAGATGGATTGGAATGGGGAGAGGCTTGTGTGTGAGGCAGACCAGTCAATAGGCTGAGGTTATGTAAGAAATAAAATTAATATAGAATGATAAAATTAAAAATATCATGGTTTCAATGGGTTTGTTGAAAGCCATTTAGAAAAATGAAGCCACGTGCCTCTTGAATTATTTTAAAGGGACGTGCCATCACCTGTTCCTCTCATCCTTGCTCTTGTTCCACGATAACAAAAGAGAGAGGATGTACCAACCCAGGCACTCACTATTTAACCTTCTGTTTATGTTATTAGGTAATTGCCTACGTCATTTACGTAAGCCAGGAATCATGGGAAATGTAGTTTGAAAGAGCCCTAAATGTCCACAAGAAGTTTAGATCAGGGACCTCAAAATTAGTTCAAGGACCCCCAAATTTCCAATATCACAGATATAAGGGCCAGAGGGGTGGCGGTGTTGGAGGAAAGAAGGGGTATATTGGAGAAATATGGCAAAGATGAAATTGCCAGTCTGTGACAATAGGTTGGACATAGTGGAGGGTGATGGTGCAAGAGACTGAAGAGCAGAAGATGACACCAAGACCATGAACCCCTTTGGACTGGACTGAGAAGATGATGTTGCCCTGAACAGTAATAAGGAAGTCTAGAAGGGGGATAGGTTTAAGGGGAAAGATAGTAGTCTTGAACATACTGATGCTTATTGGACATCCAACACTAGCAGCAGAAGGGATCAGGAAAACTTTATGTAGAAGGTGCTGAGCTTTAAAAAAAAAAAAGAGGGGGGGCAGCTGGGTAGCTCAGTGGATTGAGAGCCAGGCCTAGAGACAGGAGGTCCTGGGTTCAAATCCGGCCTCAGACACTTCCCAGCTGTGTGACCCTGGGCAAGTCACTTGACCCCCATTGCCTACCCTTACCAATCTTCCACCTATAAGTCAATACACAAGAAGTTAAGGGTTTAAAATTAAAAAAAAAAAAAAAGGAAGGGATTCTAAGAAGTGGAACTGAAGAGGGAAATTATTTCAAACACAGGGAATAACCAGTGCAAAGACTTGGATAAGAATGGGGGAGGGAGGGAAGGAGTAAACTGGGTATTTTAATGTAAAAAAACCAAATAAATAAAAAAAACATAAATTGGAAAAAATAATATGTAGGCTTATTTGAGCCAGACACCAGACAACTGGGGAATTATAATAAAACCTTATCTAACTTAACTAAGATACTTCTAGCATGAAGGAGAACAGACAACAAGCAGGAAACAATAATTTATTTAAGAAAAGAGGTAGGGAAATGGGCAAGCAGGGATTCCTTATCTGGGGGTTAACTATGGACCAGAAACAAGGGAAATGGATAGGAAATGGATCACTACACTAAAACCTATCACTAACTAGATTCAAACAGGATGGTGTCTCACTCCTTGGGTCCTTGCCCCTCCAGCGGTGATCTCAGCTGTCCTAAGGTATTAGATGAAAACCAGACAGTAGTTCCAAAAAGGTCTTCAACTAAGAGCTGTCCACACTTGGAAGTCCACCTTCCAACTGCAAACCAAGCTCCAGGCCACACAATAGATGGGATGGTCCTTGAGGAGTAGAAAACACCTGCTTCTTCTCCAGTGGCAGCAACCAACAGACTCAGACTCTTGAGTCTCACTCTGCAGAGTTCCAAGGCTCCCAGAATGTTCAGCTCAGCTCATACCACCCTGCTTGGCAATCTTTCTATTGACCCTTAAATCTAACTTTTATAAGTTTTCCTACAACAGAATTAAATGTAATTTGGGAAGTAAACTAATATAGAATGAGGCAAGAAAGTTAAGAAGGGGCCGGGTTGTGAAGGGCATTAGATGCCAAAGCAGAAGAGTTCATATTTCAACCTAGAAAGGGAATTTGAATAATAGCAGACATGATTTGACCCTAAGTGTCTTCAGAAGTTAGGGCTCATCTTGCTGCACTAGTAATAATAGCTAGAGGGAATTGAGGTAGCTCAGTGGATAGAGAGTCAGACCTAGAGATGGGAGGTTCTGGATTCAAATGTAGCCTCAGACACTTCTTAGCTGTTTGATGTTGGACAAGTTACAGAATGAATAGTATTTAGCATTTATTCTAGGGCAGAAGGTAAGAGTTTTAAAAATAAAAATAAAAATAATAGCTATCATTTATAGATTAGTTTAAGGATAGCAAAACCCTTCATAAATATTTCTTTATTTTATCACTAGTGTGTGGTCTGGTAGTGACTTTTGGCAAGATTTAATGTTGTCAGATGAACCCAGGCAGATTCATGGCTATTTTAATCTGTCAGTTTTATCATGGATAGGTAGAATCAATCCTTCAAAATCACAGTTATAGACTCTAGATTAAGCCCTAAAAGTACTTGCATCTGGAATGACATTGTACAGAAAGCAAGGTTCAAGTAGACTTTAGGCAGTAGAAACTTGGTCACACCCCAGGGGGAGTCTATAACTCAACTTATTTGAGAACTGAGGTCATTGGAGAAGTTGGATCAAGTGTGACTTTCCAGTGAAATCCTCGAGAGAGGTGGAGAAGGATAGACCTTGACTCTGGCCTTGGCCAGACCTCCTTCTTCCATTATTTCCATCTCCACCAACTTTGGTGAGAGGAGGACCTTGGGAACGTTGAAAGATGTAGAAGATTTTGGGCTGCTTCTCTGTGCTCTACTGTTGTCTCCAAACCAATTGATTGGCAGTGTCTGTTTTGGGAGCTAAGGACAGGCTGGACATAGGTTCATAGCTCTCCGAAAGCCTAGCAAAGAAATCATATCATCCCTAAGGGGAAATTCTTAAGCACTTCATGGATAGGGGAAAAGTACTTCCAACAACCAGGAGTTGAGTTATTTCTTTGCACATGTGCTCCCTAAGCTTGAGCCCACTTTCTCCAGGTTTCTTTACATACTTGTGGGAAAATGTGCAAGATTTTTTTCAGGAATGTTTTAGGCTAATCTTCTTAATATAACTTCTTTCTAAAAGTTACTTACGGCAGGCTAACCCCAATGAGTCTCAATTGATAATCTCGATAAGGAAGGACACTGATGTGGGCTTGGCTCAATGGCATTAAAAAAAAAATCATCCCTGACCCTTTAAGGGTAGCACTAGGACCCTGAGGGGGAGAAGATACTCAGGAGTCTTATAAGTGAGTTAGAATAAAGGTCTTCAGAGATCATATAGTCTATGAGTAGATGACCTCTAAGATCTCCCTATGAACCACTGTTACTACTTTTCTCAGCTGAGGGGAGTCATTTCCACAGAATTCTACTGCAATTGTTCTAATAACTTGAACTTCCTTTCCAACTCTGCCTTTTCAGAAGGCATATAAGATAACACGGAGTTCTGGGTATAAGAACAATATTGCTCAATCCTCAGGACCTTAACCAAGGATGTCAATATTTAAATTCAAGCAATAACCTGGTAGGGAAAGAGCATCCTGGAGTAAAGAAGGTATGATCTGTCAGGGTTTAGAGACTAAAGTCTAAACTTAGCTCCAGTGTCTGAAGCATCCAGTCCAAAAAGAAGTGGACAGTATCCATTTAAATGTATATTTATGGGGGCAGCTGGGTAGCTCAGTGGATTGAGAGCCAGGCCTAGAGACGGGAGGTCCTAGGTTCAAATCCGGCCTCAGACACTTCCCAGCTGTGTGACCGTGGGCAAGTCACTTGACCCCCGTTGCCCACCCTTACCACTCTTTCACCTAGGAGCCAATACACAGAAGTTAAGGGTTTAAAAAAAATAATAATGTTACTATCAAGGGGGCAGCTGGGTGGCTCAGTGGATTGAGAGTCAGGCCTAGAGACGGGAGGTCTTAGGTTCAAATCTGGCCTCAGACACTTCCCAGTTGTGTGACCCTGGGCAAGTCACTTGATCCCCATTGCCTAACCTTACCACTCTTCTACCAAGGAGCCAAATACACAGAAGTTAAGGGTTTAAAAAATGTATATTTATATCTATATAAATAGTTATTCAGTCATTTTCAGTCAGTCTGATCCTTCATGACCTCATTTAGGGATTTCTTGGTAACTCATTTTACAGGTAAGGAAAATGAGGCAAATAAGGTTAAATGACTCGCCCAGGGTCACACAGTAAATATCTGAGACTAGATTTGAACTCAGGAAGATGTGTCTTCCTGATTCCAATTACCACTAGTTGCCTGGAAAATAACATACACAATAGCTATGACAATATAAATCGAATGAATACAAATATACCTTTTTCCTTTGCAGTGATGGTTACTATGGGTGTGAAGCATTGACCATACTGTCAGTCTCGGCTGATGTGTACTTTTCATCCCCTTTTCTTTTTAATTTTTTGTTACAAAGGAAAACTTGATGAATAAGAGATGGTGGAGGCATATATTTGGAAATGAAGGTAATGTAAAAACCAAAAGATATTTATACATTTTTAAAGTATTAAAAATAAAAATTGGGGCAATTCAATAAGGGAATAATCTTGGGAGGCAATAAAGAATTCTTTATACCTACATATGTTCAAGTGGAGGATCCTGTCATTCCCTCTCTCTACTCAATAAATTTCAATGACTTCCTAATACCCATTTTATTTATCCCTAATACCCATGTTATTATTTGGATCAAATATTAAATCTTCCTTGGATTTTAAAATCCTTCACAATTTGACCTCTTTCCAGTAGTATGCTAGTAAATGTTTAACAACTGACCTTTTCTAGTGGGGGAGGAGGGGGAATGGGACACATTTAAGTTTAATTGGCTTTATTGACATTTTCTCTATCCCTTTCTTAAATTTAGACAACCTTCTTGCCTAGTGGTCTTCCTTCCCTCCCTCCTCCCTCCCTC
>NW_025389806.1:0-6277 GCF_016433145.1 Gracilinanus agilis | reverse complement strand
CATGGGTCAGAAAAAGTCCATGGGGCACAGTACCTACCAGGGATCATTACGGTGTCAGAGTCAGTGAACACACTGACTTCTGAGACAGAGGCCCCCCTTGTTTCCCTAGAGCCTACATTTTCCAGGCTGATCAATTGTGACTTGTTCTATCTTTATAACATCCCAGAGCTGAGAAAGCAACCCATTTTAGTGAAGAATTTAAGGCTTCAGGAGGCATGTCAGAATGAGAAGGAGTTCTAGATCATAGAACCCACAAGATCAGTCTCAGACAAGAGACTGGCTTCCACTGGTAGGAGGAGTTTCCTCATCTGTGTATTCCCTGCCCCAATGAAATTATGGGTCCTATCCTACCCCATTCTTGCAAGCTAGGCACGGAGTTCTGTTGTTTTGAGGTTATAAAAGTATTGCAAGTATTACTGGTACCTTCTCGATGGGGCGTCTTGCAGGGAAATCCACAGTTGTTTCCATTTAGGAAATGACAGAAGAAAGTTTGTGGTATGGGATCTTAGAGGTACACTACATAGGAATTGGGCCATTTAGGTGGCACCACAATGTATAGAGGGGCACACATGGGTTACAGACTTCCCCTACTTGAGAATTAGGTGGGGTGTTTACACTTTTGGTGATTAGATCTAAAAATAGGCAGGGTAGGATTAATCCCATCTTCACACCTGGAGTCAGGAAGACTTGTCTTACTAGGTTCAAAGATGACCTTAGGCACACAGTAGCTATGTGACCCTGGCAAGTCATTTCACCTTTTGGCCTCATCTATAAAAATGAGCTGGAGAAGGAAATGGCAAACCACTTGTACTTCCTCACTGGGTTGCAGGAGTTGGGGGTTGGAGGCAGCCCATTTCCAACCTATAAAAAGAGGGGCTTCTGTTATTTAGAACTTGGTTGCCTTGGGACCTTTGCATTATAATCTCTTGAATAATCTGATTTCAATTCGTGGAACTTTGCTATATTATTTTTTTTTAATTTAAACATTTATTAATATTTATATTTTAGAAAAGTTAACATGGTTACATGATTTATGCTCTTACTTTCCCCTTCACTCCCCAACCTCCCCCCTCCCCTGGCCCATATGCATTTCCACTGGTTTTAACATGTGTCACTAATCAAGACCTATTTCCAAATTGTTGATAGTTGAACTTTGCTATATTATGATAGTAATATGAAGAAACCATTGAAGCTCCAAGGCCCTTGAACCCATTTTTGCAGAGAAGGAAACTGAGGCCCAAGCTCGGGAAGTGACTGGCCCAGGCCAGAGGCCACAAAACAGGAAACGTAGGATAGATACATGGGTAGATAGAACACAGAACAGCTGGAGTAGATGAATAGAGAGAACACACAGAACAGATAGAAGGTATGGATAGATGAAAGAGATAGATTACACAGAATACATCGATAGAAGAGATTGATAGATAGAACAGATAAGTAGAACAAATTGAATAGATGGATATATAGAATGCATAGATGGACTGATTGAATAGATATTTAAAACACATAGAACAGAACAATTAGAATAGGTGGATAGTTAGAACACATTGAATAGATGGACAGATAGATAGAAGAGAGAACATATAAAAGAGAGAGAATACAGAATAAGTAGATGGAAAGAACAGATAGATGATAAATAGAACAAATAGATCAGATAGAACACATAGAACAGATAGAATAGGTAATTAGAAGAGATAGAACACAGAACAGACTGAAAACATAGGTGATTAGATAGAAGAAAATGAACACAGAAATAAAAGAGAGATGGATAGATAAGAACAGAAGGCATGAAGGCATATAACAGAACACATAAAAGAGATGGAAGAAATAAAACACATGGGTACAACAAAGAGAACATAGAACATATAAATGGATAGGTATAACACATGGATAAATAGATGGTCAGACAGAACACCTAGAATATTAATATCAGAACATAAGGAATGGATAGATAGAACACATAGAACAGATAAAATAGATGGAGCTCATAGAACAGACACCGCAGAATAGATAGAACATAGAACAAACAGAATATATAGATTGATAGAACAGTTAGAAGAGATGGAAGGGGTAGAGCATTCAGAATGTTTAGAAGACATAGATGTATAGGTTGAAAAAATATAACATAAAACAGAATAGATGAAAAGATAGAGAACAGAGAGAACACACAGAAAAGGACTGATACATGGATTGTTAGAAAAAATAGAACACAGAATGGAGAAAACACAAAGACAAGATTGACATAGAACAGATAGAACACAGAACACAATAGATGGAACAGAAAGGACATAAATGATAGCTAAAAATGGAATACAAAGTATCAAGATCTCTTTATCATCTCAGATAATCTGATAAGGACAGTTTAGTTGATAAAGAAGTAAAGGACACAGGAGATCTTTTCCTCAGCTCATGATTCCAGCCCTGGCTCCAGGAGCATGGAGTTTATTATATACTATTTTCACACAAAGAACACTAAGAAAAACTTTACAGCTAATGTTATAAATCATACAAAAGGAAATCCATGGAGGCTTCAAAGTAAAGCTAGAATAGGGTCCAAAGTTGAATTCTAGCCGCCTGGATATCAGCAAACAAATTCTGAGAATCGTAAATATATCCTATAGATATCATAAATGAATTGAGTCTTGTATATTTTTATTGGGAGGACCGCACCTGGTTGGATAAAATTTTGTCTAGCTCTGACCTTGGCTGACTTAGGAATATTCTTAGAGTTTAGGGATCTTAACTTTCTTGAAGAGAAATTATTAACCCAGTAACTGCTGATTTGTTTAAAGCTTTCCAATGGAACTTATGATGTTATTAAGAAAAGGTGTGGATCTGAAAAGGAGTCAAAAGAGGAATCCCAGATTTTCATCTATTTAAGACTCTGTTCCTCTTATTGGCCTCCCGCAACAAAGAAGAGATAGAACACGTAGAATGGAAAGAATAAACACATAAAATAGAATATTTAGAATGGCTAGGAAACGGAGGTAAGATAGAACAAATAGATACAAATGATAGATGGATAGAAAAGTTAGAGGAGATGGAAGAGGAAGAGTAAATAGAACAGAAAGAATGCACAGAAAAAAAACAAAAGAATAGATAGAACACATGGAATCTAAAAGAGAAAGAACATTCATGGATAGAACACAGACATACAGAAATAAATGAATAGATGGAAAAGGTATACCATGGAGAAAAATAGAACATATTACAGATAAAATAGATGAAGAGGTAGAGTCATAGAACAGATAAAAGACACTGAATGGATAGAACATATGGAATGGATAAATAGAACACATAGAATAGATAGAACATTAGAATACATATTCAAAAATAGATGGATAGAACAAAGAACTCATAAAACAGAAGAAATGGAAGAGAGAAAGCTCATAGAACAGATAGAACACATAGATGTATAGATTACAATACACAGATCAGAATACAAATCAGAATACATAGATAAAAAAATAGATGAAAAGAAGGTAAAATACATAGAAGAGATGAGAAGGAACAACTAAATACAAAAGAGATGAATAGCTAGAACAAGTTAGAATAGAATGAAGAGGTAGAGCAGATTAAGAAGGAACGATAGAACACAGAATAGATGGAAAAGATAGAGATCATAGAACATATAGATTCTAAAAATAGATGATAGAACACAGATGTAAGAGAGCTCACAGAACAGATAGAATAGGTAACACATAGAGTAGAAAGAACCCATAAATCAGATAGAACACTGATACAACAGGTAGATGAACAGTTTTAGAGAATAAATATGGAATATATAGAGCACATGGAACAGAGAGAGCATATAAAACAGACAGAACATGTTGAATGGTTAGAACAGAGAGATCAGATAGAAATATAGATACTAAAGACAGATGGATAGAATAGGAAGAAATCATAGAAGTGATAGAACACAGAGATGGAAGAGAGTGAGCTCACAGAATAGATAACAATAGATAGAGCACATGGAATAGATAGATGAGATAGAACACAAAGAACAGATAGGAGACAGACACAGTAGTTAGAAAAATTTGAATAGATGGAAGAGGTAGAACACAGAAAGGATAGAATAAAGGGAACAGGTAAATCACATAGAATACATGGAACATATAGAATGTAGAGATAGAACCCGGAGAACACAACAGATACAAAAAAGTATAATGGATGGAAGAGGTAGAACACATAAAAGAAAGAGAACACAGAACAGATAGAATAGATAAATCAGACAAAACACAGAAAATGTAAACTGGTTAGGACAGAGAGGTCGCATAGAACATATAGACACTAAAAATAGATGGAAAGAAGAGTAAGAACCCGTAGAAGAGATAGAACACAGAAATGGAAGAGAATGAGCTCAAAAATCAAATAGACTACATAGAAGAAACAGAACATGAAGATGGATAGCTAGTACACATAGAACACATAAAATAGATGGAAGAGAGAGGACTCAGAGAACTGATAGAACACATAGATGTATAGATTAGAATACATAGAGTAGAACACAGAGCAGAATACATAGATAAAAAGATAGATGAATAGAATTTAGAATACATAGAAGAGATCAGATAGAACAACTAGATAACAAAAGAGATGAATAGCTAGAACAAGTTAGAATATAATGAAGAGATAGAGCACATTAAAAAGGAAGGATAGATAGAACACAGGACAGATAAAAGAAATAGAACACATAGAATAGATGGAAAAGATAGAGCTCATAGAACATATAGATACTAAAGATAGATGATAGAACACAGATGGAAGAGAGCTGACAGAACAGATGGAATAGATAACACTCAGAGTAGAAAGAACCCATAAATCAGAACACAGATACAAAAGGAGGATGAACAGTTATAGAGAATAGATGGAATATGTAGTGCACATAGAATAGATAGAACATGTAGAATAGTTAGAACAGAGAGATCAGGTAGAAATATTGATTCTAAAAATAGATGGATATAATAGGAACAACACATAGAAGAGATAAAATACAAATGGAATAGGGTGAGTTCACAGAAGAGATGACAATCGATGGAGCACATGGAATAGATAGAAGAGATATAACTCAAAGAACAGATAGAACACAGACAGAAAGATAGAACAAAGTTAGGATAGATGGAAGAGGTAGAAAATAGAAGAGGTAGAATAAATGGAAGAGATAAAACACATAGAATAGATATAACTTGTAGAATGGATACATATAGAACATTTACAAAAGATATAACAGAATAGACTGAAGAGGTAGAACACATAGAACATGGAGAACACAGAAAAGATGGGAAAGACAGAAGTCATAGAACAGATAAATTAGACACAAGACAGAACATGTAGACTGGTTAGGACAGAGAGATCACATAGAACATATACATACTAAAAATAGACGGAAAGAATAGGAAGAACCCAAAGAAGAGATGGAACATAGAGACGAAAGAGAGTGAGCTCACAAATCAGCTAGACGAGATGGAACAAGCAGACTATAAAGATGGAGAGATACTACACATAGAAAACATTGAATAGAAGAAAGACAGAGAGATCAGAGAACAGATAGAACTTATAGATGTATAGATTAGAATACATACACTCGAACACAGATCAGAATACATAAATAAAAGATAGACAACAAGAAATTAGAACACAGAGAAGAGATCAAATAGAATAACTAGATATAAAAGAGAGGAAGAGCTAAAACAAGTTAGAATAGAATGAAAAGGTAGAGCACATTAAAAAGGAAGGATAGATAGTACACAGAACAGATAGAAGAAATAGAACACATAGAATAAATGGAAAAGATAGAGCTCATAGAACATATAGATACTAAAGATAGATGATAGATGATGGATGGAAGAAAACTCACAGAACAGATGAAATACATAACACTCAGAGTAGAAAGAAACAATAAATCAGATAGAACACAGATACAAAAGGTAGAAGAGCAGTTTTAGAGAATAGATGGAGTAAGTAGAGCACATGGAACAGAGAGAGTACATAAAATAGATAGAACATGTAGAATGGGTAGAACAGAGAGCTCAGATATAAATGTAGATACTAAAGACAGATGGATAGAATAGGAAGAAGTCATAGAAGAGATAGAAAACAGAGATGGAAGAGAGTGAGCTCACAGAATAGATAACGATAGAGCAGTGGAATGGATAGATGAGCTAGAACACAAATAACAGATAGGAGACAGACACAGTAGTTAGGAAAGTTTGAATAGATGGAAGAGGTAAACACAGAACAGGTAGGATAAAGGGAACAGGTAAATCACATAGAATCG
>NW_025389805.1:0-8901 GCF_016433145.1 Gracilinanus agilis | reverse complement strand
TTAAAAATTATAAGTTTTCTTTCTTTTCCCTCTGTATCTTATTTACCTTTTCAGGTTTCTCTCGATTTTTGTGGTTCGATATCAAACTTTCCATTTAGCCCTCGTCTTTTCTGTGCAAATACATGAAATTCTTCAATTTTGTTGGATGCCCATACTTTCCCCTGGAAATATATAGTCAATTTTGATGGGTAGTTGATCCGTGGTTGTAGGCCCAGCTCTCTTGCCTTTCTGAATACCGTATTCCAAGCCTTGCGATCTTTTAGCGTGGAGGCTGCCAGATCCTGTGTGATCCTGATTGGTGCTCCTTGATATTTGAATTGTCTCTTTCTGGCTTCTTGTAAGATTTTTTCTTTTGCTTGGAAACTCTTGAATTTTGCAATAATATTTCTAACCGTTTTCTTCTCTGGATCGAATGTAGTGGGTGTTCTTTGAATCCTTTCGATGTCTATATTGCCCTCTTGTTGTAGGACTTCAGGGCAATTTTGCTCAATAATTTCTTTTAGTATGGAGTCCAGGTTTCTGTTAATTTCTGGTTTTTCTGGAAGACCAATTATTCTCAAATTGTCTCTTCTAGACCGGTTTTCTTGGTCTGTCACTCTCTCATTGAGATATTTCATGTTTCCTTCTATTTTTTCAGTCTTTTGACTTTGTTTTATTTGTTCTTGTTGTCTTGAGAGATCACTAGCTTCTACTTGCTCAATTCTAGCCTTTAGGGATTGATTTTCGGCTATTATCTTTCGGTTTTTGGCCATAATCTTCTGGTTTTCGGCCATAATCTTCTGGTATTCCTTTTCAATCTGGTCATTTCTGGTGTTCAATTGCAAGATTCTACCTTTTAAACAGTTATTTTCTTGCCAGATCTCTTCCATTTTCCTCAAAATCTCAGTTTTGAACTCTTCCATAGCTTGTGAGGAGTCTTCCTTATTTTGTGGAGGGTCCGGATGGTTGTTTGTTCTCCTCCTCTGTTTGCTGGGTTGCCTGGATTTTCTCTGTGTAAAAGTTTTCGAGTGTTAAAGACTTCTTTTTCTTGTTGTTATTCTTTCTCTTCTGAGCTTCCTGAGACTGGGTAGCCATCATTAGCCGAGCAGCTTCTCAGGTTTATCCTCGCGCTCAGGGTCTGTCCGCAGTCTATTGGCTCCTGAGGTCTGAGTTCTGGTTTTTTCCAAGGTCAAGCCCCCTGGTGGGCCCCCTTGCTTGATCCTCTGCAGGAGGTTCCTTTACAAGTCTCAGGGCGCTGCTTCCACAGTCGTATACCCGTCCACACTGGTTCCCCACTTAGGCTTTAGTTTCTGGCTGTGTCTGCCTTTATAGCATGGAAATGCCTCGATTCCACGTACCTTCCACGCTATGCCCTGTTGTGGGGGTTCCTCTGTTCGTCTGGACTTGTTTTTATGTCCCCTTGAGGAGTTTTGTGTGTTTCGGTCAGGAGAGGTTAAGAGCTGCTTCTTACTCTGCCGCCATCTTAACCCAGAACCTCACTAATCCATTTTTGAGAGGAAATTGGAACAAAAAAATTAAGAAAGTGAAAAAAGTCTGCTTTGATCTGGATTCAGACTCCATCAGCTCTTTCTCTGGAAGCAGATAATAATTTTTATTATGAGTCCTTTAGGACTGTTTTGGATCATTGTATTGGTAATAACAGCTAAATTATCCCTGTCGCTGTGTATAGTGTTCTACTGGTTCTTCTTATTTCACTCTGCTTCAGATTGTGTAGGTCTTTCCAGGACTTTCTTATAGTACAAATAGTACTCCATTACAATCATATACTATGACTTAGTCATTCTCCAGCTGATGAGTAATCCTTTCAAATTCTTTGACTCCATAAAAAAGAGCTGCTATGAATATTTTTGTACATATATGTCCTTCTTTTTCTTTTTTATCTCTTTGGGATACAAACCTAGTAATGGCATCCTTGGGTCAAAAATGTATGTACTGTTTTATAGCCCTTTGGGCTTAGGTCCAAATTGCTTTCCATAATGATTGAGTCAGTCCAGAAATCCCCTAACAGTACATTAGTGTCTCAGTTTTCCAATATTCCCTCCAAGTCTTGTCATTTTTTCTTTTCTGTCATATTAGCTAATCTGATAGATGTGGATGGTATGTCAGACTTGTTTTTCTATGCATTTTTCTAATTAATAGTGATTTAGAGGTGTTTTTTAAACCCTTACCTTCTGACTTAGAGCCAGTACTATGTATTGGCTCCAAGGCAGAAGAGTGTTAAGGGTAGGCAATGGGGGTCAAGTGACTTCCCCAGGGTCACACAACTGGGAAGTGTCTGAGGCCAGATTTGAACCTAGGACCTCCCGTCTCTAGACCTGGCTCTCAATCCACTGAGCTACCCAGCTGCATAGAATATTTTTTCTTGACTCTAGAGATCTTTACTTTTTCTGAGAATTGCCTGTTCATATCATTTGACAGTTTATCAATTGCAAAATGACTTGCAATTTTATGCATTTGACTCTTTTCTCTATATGTTTGAGAAACGAAGTCTTAATTAGAAAGTCCTATAAAAAATTTTGCACCATTATAATTACTCTCTATTATTCTATGTCTATCCATCCCAGTTCCCCTTATTTGGTTTCTGATCACCACATTCCTCAATTTTCCCTTTTTTCTGACAGCACCATTCTACCCTCTTTTCTTATCCCCTTTCCCTCCTACTTCGATATAGGTTTGATAGATTTCTATTCCCATTTGATTGTGTATGCTCTTCCCGCATTGAGCAATTCCAGTGAGAAGTTCAAGTTTTCCCTTCCCCACCTGTCCCATTCCACTCTAAAAGCTCTTTCATGTCTCTTTATAATTTAGCTCATTCTATTTTCTCCTTCCCCCTTCTCTCACTATATTCTTTTTCATAACTTAATTTAATTTAAATTTTTAATGTATAATTTCATCTTATTCAAATCATATACTTGTCCTTTCTCTATGTATATTCCTTCTAACTGCCCTAATAATAATAATGGTCTTAAGAGTTATAAGAATCATCTTCCTATGTAAGGTATGTAAATAGTCTAACTTACCTTTTTATACTTTTCTTGAGCTTTGTATTTGAGAATCAGTTTTTCCTTTCAACTCTGGTCTTTTCATCATGAATGCTCAAAAGTCTTCTATTTTATTGGCTACACATTTTCTTCCCTAGAATGTTTATACTCAGTTTTCTTTGGCAAGTAATTCTTGGTTGGAGTCCTAGTTCTTTTGCTCTCTGGAATATCATATTCCAGATACTTTAATGTAGAATCTACTAAATCTTGTATTATCCTGATGGGGGCTCCACAATATTTGAATTATTTCTTAGTGGCTGCTTGACATATATTCTGTTTGATCTGGGAGTTCTAGAATTTAACTATAATATTTCTGAGAATTTTCCTTTTTGAATCTCTCTCAGAAATTGATAAGTGGGTTATTTCTATTTATTCATTTGCCTTCTACTTCTAGAACATTGGGGAAGTTTTCCTTGAAAATTTCTTGAAAGATAATTTCTAAGCTCTCTTTTTGATCATGGATGTTAGGTAGTTTAATAATTTTTAGATTATCTTTCCTGGATTTATTTTCCAGATCATTATTTTTGCAATGAGACATTTCATATTTTCTTCTATTTGTTCATTCGTTTGACTTTGATTGTTTCTTGATGCCTCATAGAATCATTAGTTTCAACTTGCCCAGTTTTAATTTTAAGACGTGATTTTCTTGAGTGAGCTTTTGTACCTCCTTTTCCTATTGGCTAGTTTTACTTTTTAAAAAGTTCTTCTCTTCAGTGAGTTTTTTGCCTCTTTTTGCAATTTGTCTATTTTATTTTTTAAGATATTAATTTCTTCAATATTTTTGCGCCTCCTTTACCAAACTCAACTTTTTTCTCCTGATTTTCCTGCATCACCCTCATTTCTTTTCCCAATTTTTCTTCTACCTCTCTTATTTGATTTTTAAAATCTTTTTTTTGAGCTCCATTAATTCATTTTGGGCTTGAGAATAATCCTTATATTTCTTGAAAGCCTAGAATGAAATGATATTGACTTTGATGTCTTCTGAGTTTGTGTTTTGTTTTTTTGTCACCAAAATATCTTTTCATGTTGAGTTTTTTTTTCTTGTTTGCTTGCTTTCCAGCCCTTTTCTTTTCTTTTAACTTAAAATCTACTAAAGTTGAGCACTGTAAATGTGCTGAAGGTATGATTTAAGCTTCAGTTTCTTTATGCAGCTGCCTTCAGAGTTAACTCTAGGGATTTATCTGCTTTCAGTTCTTCCAAGGTGGTATAATGTACGGAGAAATGTTTAATATTCTCCTAGCCTGTGCTCTTGTCTGTGAGAGGAAACATTCTTTTTCACTTTGGAACTGTGACCAGAGTTGCCTGCTTTTTCTGTGGCTGCAAAAATCTTCCTCACTTTGATTTCATGACCCAGGTCTGAGCGAGGTCTGGGTGATGTGACAAGAGTCTTGCACCCCAAACCAGCAAAAGGACTTCTGTAATCTCCTTCTGGTGAGTCGTCCAACCCCATCCTGCCTTCCCGTCTGTGGCTTTGAAGCTCCAGAATCCTTTGCTGCTGATTTAGCTGCCTCAGGACCTATTACCATTCTGAGTTCTGACTTGCTTTGCGGTTTTACATTCCACTTCCATACTGGTGTAACAAATCTTTCATGCCATATTTCTAAGATGTTTTGGACAGAAAAACTATCTCACTTATTTTTTGTTGATTATGCTATTCCAGAATTCATTTTGAGATATATGATAGTTTTTTGGAACATAATTTGGCAGAGATCAAGTGGGTCTCTGTTCTTTTTTCTGCCATCTTGGCTCTGCCTCTCTAAAAAGCCTTGAATTTATTTTTAATGGAAAGAAATATCTCCTTCCTTATTTGTTTATTGATAGTAAGTTCATTACTTTGTACTTATGAGCTATAGTTTTGAACTGATTCTTAACAATTAGGATATTTGAATCTAGGCTTAACTTTTAGGATTTCTACCTATAAGGAATTCTGTAGATATTATAAAGGAGGAATCATGTAAATTCACAGGGAACTCATCACTAAACTTGAATTTTATACAGACGTGAGCAGATTATAAGAGGAAGAGGCATGTGACAGAAGAGAGGTACAAATATGTGGCATGAAACTGTAAGAATATTGTAAATAGTGCCTCAAATTAAGGAGGAGCCAACATGACAAGAAATGCTAAGATCAGCAAAAAGAGTGTGATATTGCTATTAATGTTGCTATTGTTATTTTGCTACACTGAAAAAAAGAGAATCAAAGAAGTGGACAGCTGGATGGAATAGATGGGAAATTAATCACCAAAAAGAAACAGAACTAAGAACTATTCAGTTTTTATATTGTTTCTCTTTATCTCTGTCATGGACAGTGATCTCTCCCCCTATAATAGACAAAATATTAATGTCTGATATGGAGTTGAAGCTCAAGACAAATCACATAAGAAGAGAGATAAATAAATAATTAGAGATTAGAGAAGTAAAAAAACATTGAAAAGATCTTAGATTAGTTTGGCAAATTTAAGCCAGTAGTCCTTGGAGAACTACATGAAAGGGTAATGAAAGATCTAGAAGGTATTCTTTCAGAGTCACTATAAGTGATTTTTAAAAGAGTGTGAAGAATTTAAGAGTTATCTGGAATTAGAGAATTACACCTTTTATAGCTTACTCAGTATAATTCAGTTTTTCAACAAGGCATGTAAATTTCAAAGCATAAGATTTTGGGGGGATATTGTTCAGTCATTACCAATAAGTATGTGGTTTTCCATTTCATTTTATGTGAAAAAAGAGTAATTAGGTGTATATATAATATTTGATGATTTTTTAAAAGGCTTCATTGTATATAGAGAAATAGTTGTGTGATCTGAATGTTAAATATCAGGTCATATATTATGTAGGTACATCTATATGAAGAGAATATAATCGGATATTGCCAGAGGAAGAACATTCTTGAAAATGTGATAGAAATAATTAGGAGAATGGTTGAAATATTTTAAATTAAATGTAGCTGAAAACTTTTGCATCAACAAAATGAAATCATATACATATATACAAATATATGTATATATGTAGAGAGAGGTATAGCAAATATAAATATATATCCAAGAGCAATTCCCCAATGAATAAATCATCATACATTTTTAAATGCTTAAATTCAAATATTTAATTAAATTTAGAATTTTAAATTTCTCTCAATGATGAAAAAAATTATTAATTACCATATGAAAGAATAATCCAAATTGCCAGTAATAAAATAATTGAAAATCAAAACCACTTTAAATTTTCTTTTTTCACCAAGAGAATACCAAAAGATAAAAATTCAGTGTTGGAGAAGTGGTAAGAAGACAAACTAATGTAATGTTGGTGGAACTGTGAATTGATTTAACTATTTTGGAAGGAAATATGCAGCTTTATCATGAAAGTGACTGAAATATCCATCCATATTCTACAATATACAGATGCTTCTACTGCTCATAAACTCCAAGGATATTAATACTTAAAATAACAATAATAATAGATAAAAAGTCACAGAGATACTTAATTATTTACATTAGCACTTTGTTGTAGTAAAAAAATAATTAGAAACAAAGTAGGATGAGTCTGAAGAATAGGAAATGTTCAAATACATTCTGGTAAATGAACAAAATGGAATTAGACTTTCATATAAAAACAATTACAAGAATACTGAGAAACATGGTGTTAAAAGGATTGTCTATCTTCTGTCTCTTTAAGAGGCAGGAACAGAAGGATTACTAAGTAGGAACTGACAGGTGTCTGTGAGAGAGAGCTGAAGCCTCCATTACCTAGCAGACAAGAAAGATATATAAGGAAGGAATCAGTTGACAGTTGGGTGTTTACCTCTAGACCTTGAGGGAGCAGGTTCAATGTCTCTTAGGCTCTGACAGTTTTTACTACTGACAGTTGGGATAGAGAAATGGATTTAAAGAGTTCATAGGTGATGAATATTTATTTATTAGTATAGGTAGTTAGTTAGTAAATAAATTTATAGGTAGAGTAGGTTAGATTAGGCTTGGTCTGGCCAGGCAGAAGAACATGTCCTTGAAGACAGTTAGAGTAGGGTATTTAGAAATTTTAGTTAGGATTAGAAATTTAGGTATAGTCATAAGGTATTAGAGTAATAATCTCTCTTCCCTCCTTTCTATTCTCTATCTTTACTTTTTCTCAAATTACTATGTGTTTTATCAAACTGCTCTCATAATTTTTGTCAAATTCTTACCAATTAACCCTTACAATGGGAAGATTTAGGTGAAATGAAAAAAAGTGAAGTAGGCATAAACAGGAAAAATATACACATTATTGCAATAATGTGAATGGAAAATTATAACAATGAATTATGAAACCAATTGTTATCTAATTATATTGACCAATTTGGGGTTCTAAGGAAGACATGAGAAAAGTCATCTTCCTTATTTCACTAAAAAGATGAGGATTAGGGCAGCTGGGTAGCTCAGTGGAGTGAGAGTCAGGCCTAGAGACAGGAGGTCCTAGGTTCAAACCCGGCCTCAGCCACTTCCCAGCTGTGTGACCCTGGGCAAGTCACTTGACCGCCATTGCCCACCCTTACCAATCTTCTACCTATGAGACAATACACCGAAGTACAAGGGTTTAAAAAAATTCAAATAAATAAAAAGATGAGGGTTATATTTGTGAAGTATTTCAAGTACTATTATTCACTCATCTATTATATTGTTTAATTTTTTAAAATGGCTTTTCATTCTTTGTTCTCATTTCTTTATATTAAGTTCTGATTTCTTAGAAAAGGAATAAGAGGAATATTGTTGAAGATTGAAATTATTAAAAACAGTACATAAATATTGTTTAAAATCAAGATGTTGATAAAAGAGATAAATTTCTAAGATTAAGAAAGCTCATAATTAGCCCCTGTGTTTTTGTCTTCTACCAACAACCACCCAGTTTGGAAGTATTTGTTTTTTTCTTATGAAAAAAATAATTGATTACTAGACCTTTATTCTAATCTCATGTTTGGTTGTCTGTAATAACAATTGGCCTTACTAGCAGTATTATTTTAAGAAAAACTCTGAGTTAGATTTAATGTCAATTTTATACTAAATTTTGTAAGGAAGCCAGTTTTATGATATAAAATATACATTAAAATGGAAGCTAGATTTTACCAGATTTTGAAAATCCATCAATATATTTGTGGCTAGCAGCATGTTGTCTGTCCTGGGTAGATGATGACTAAAATAGAATCCTGGGTATTTTATATAAATGTATAACAAGCAGATAAAAAGTTGAGAAATCAAAAATGACATAGACAGATATAGATAAATACACATAAATTAAATACACACATGCATTTTATGTATGTGTGTATATACATACATATATACTACATACATACATACATATATTTAAATTAAGGAAATGCATTGTGCTCTGTAGTGAAAAGTATACTGATTTTGAAGTTAGAAGACTTAATTATGAATTCCACACTCTACTTATTAAATATGACTACAGACTGATCATTTCATCCCAATGATCTACATTTTCCTCATTTAGAAATTAGAGTTAATAATACATGTGCTATTTACCTTACACAATTGTCATGTGAAAAATCTACATAAAGGTCAGTTTTTGTCAATATCTTTCATAATAGATGTGCATTATTGGTTAACTTTAAAAGTGCATAAAGCACAAATTCCATAGCTGTCATTTTAAGTACCTTAACAAGACTACAATAATAGTAGAAGTTAAAGAGGCATTTTCACTTTTGATCTTGATAAGGTAATGAATCAAGAGGAAAAATAAAGTAGCAGAGAAATGGAATAGAAGATATAAATTTTACTTAAAATAATGCTGATTTTCCCTTTATTACTTCTTTAAATGTAAAGTTCAATATGTTTTTCAAGTAGTGACGCCAACCTCATATATATATATATAT
>NW_025389804.1:0-8725 GCF_016433145.1 Gracilinanus agilis | reverse complement strand
GGGGGGTTGAAGGGGAAAGGTGGAGCATGAATCATGTAACCATGTTAAAAATGAATATTAATAAATGTTAAAAAAAAAAAAAGAGTTCAAGAACCTAGTAAGAAAGATAGAAGAAAAATGGGAAGAAAAGTGGGGAAAAGAAATGAAAGTAATATGAAAAGAAAATAACGGCTTAAAAGACAAAATTGCCCACGTGGAAAAAGAGGCAAAGAAATCAAATGAAGTATCTGTAACTTCTAAAAATTGTTTTCATTATCATAGTAGATAGAAGAATTATTCATAGGCAGAGGTTGGGGTACTAAGTTGTTTAAGATGATATGTAAAAAAAAGGAGGAGGGAAGAGGATGGTACTAAGAGAAACTTGGAGAAAGAAAAAAATAGGATAAATTATACCACATAAAGAGGCACATGGGGTGGGGGGAGAGAATACTATTATAAGAAGGGGAGAGAGTAATAGTAAATTTATTTAAATAGTAAATGGTAAAAAATAAGTAAGAGTAAATAGGTAATACTTAAACCTTATTCTCAATGGAATCAGTTCTGAGAGAGAAGATCAGTCAAATCTATTGGGGTATAGAATTCTATCTTACCCTATAGGGACATTTAGAGGGAATAATGAAGGTGGGGAAGGGGCGGGGTGGTGGTGGTATTAAATGGGAGGGAAAGGTTGGGGGGGGTGATTAATAGATCTTAAAGAAAAATAAGAGGGGAATAAGAAGGGAGAGGGTGGGAAGGAAAATAAAATAAAGGTGAGGAAAAGGGGGACTGATTAAAAGCAAAGCACTGGTGTAGAAGGAAATAGTGAAAGAAGAAAGGGCAGGACTAAAAGAGAAAATCAAAATGATGGAGAATATACAGGTGGTAATCATAACTCTGAATGTGAATGGGATGAACTCACCCATAAAATGGAAGCAGATAGGATTAAAAAGCAAAATCCTACCATATGTTGCCTACCAGAAACATATATGAGGCAGGTAGACACACAGAGTAAAGGTAAGAGGCTGGAATAAAATTTATTGGGCATAACTGAGGAAAAGAAGGCAGGAGTCACAATCAGGATATCTGACAAAGCCAAAGTAAAAAATTCTTGTTGAATTAATTGATTCCCAGATACTAACTATTTAATGAAACTGATGTATAGGCACATTGACAAGGCAATCAATTTTAGTTGTACTGGTCCACCTTTTTGTCCTTTTCTCTCCTCTTTTTTCAGTATGGTGAATTCAGTAGGGTAACTGCCATATATTTCAAATCTCCCCATGGTATTCTTTGAGGGTAAAATTCCTCCTATATATAGAGTTCACAGAAATAAAACCCACCCAGAACAATAGAGCTCTTGTTTCATCTTTACTCTCCAGTTCTTTATTGCTTTGAAATTGTTCACACTTTCTGACTTTATTTAGGGTTTTCTTGGCAAAGATGATAGAGTGATTTGCCATTTCCTCCTCCAGCTCATTTTACATATGAGGAAACTGAGGCAAACAGCGGTGAGTGACTTGCCCAGGGTCACACAGCTAGTAAGTAACTGAGACCAGATTTGCTGACTCCAGGTCCAGTGTCTTATCCACTGAGCCATCTAGTTGCCTCTAAAGTATTTTATTAATTGCCTAGCCCTTACCACTCTTCTACCTTAGAACCAATATATAGTATTGATTCTAAGGTGGAAGGTAAGGATTTACAAAAATAAATAAAGTATTTTACTTTGTTCTATTTTGGTAATTCTGATGATTAAAAGGGACAAAGACAAAGAAACATCCAAAATTGCCTACAAACCAAACCAAATACTATGAAAGCAACCCAAAGAGACAATGTACCTAAACAAGACTCTGTTTCCCATTTGCCCATTTGCATATAACTAAATGAGAGAGTTTAGTTAGTAATTGGGAACCCTCTCAGAGATGTTTTGTGATTATTGGACAAATGTGCATTTTCTGGCAATGGCTTAGCCTGCAGAGGTAAGGAGTTGGTGACTAGTGGTTAATCTAGAGTGAGGTTTCTCCCTGAGGTTACCCAGCACTGACGCAGGAAGGTTAGTCTAAGAAAATATGTCAGAGCCTGGGTGAAGAGAGGTTATACTTCTTTGCATTCTCACCTGCTGCATGGGAAGTAGAAATCCCTCAGAGCCTAGCCAGGAAGAAAAGACTTGCTGAAGAGCATCATAGCCATCTGCCAGTGTCTTGGTGAATGCTTTGAGGATTGGCTTTAAAAAAGGGCATCACAGTTTGTATGGAGTTCCAGGGTTGTGAGTGTCCCTGGCCATGTGCAATCTCTACATGTGTGACTCACTGGCATGGTACCTTACATATGTGCCCACTTAACTTACTGTGTTTTGCACCACAGACTTGGTAGGCATGGGAGGGAGAGTGTACTGCAGGTTTTTAGTCATGAAATGTTGTATAATTATGTTTGCTTCCCCTTTGGAGTGAATGCCTTTGTAGATGTAAGGAATAGGTTGGTAAATGTTTAACAACTGGCTCTCTAGGGCCAGCAAGGTGGTTCAGTGGATTGAGAGCCAGGCCTGGAGATGGGAGGTCCTGGGTTCCAATATGGCTTCAATCACTTCCCAACTGTGTGATCCTGGGCAAACCACTTAACCCCAGTTGTCTAGCCCTTACTATTCTTTTGCTTTAGAATCAATACTTAGCAATGATTCTAAGACAAAAGAGAAGAGTTTTTTGCAGAAGTAAAACATATGATTGATCAGGTGGTTCTATGGTCATATGATTGGAGGTTTTGGTTTTAAAGGATCACTTTGTTAGAAATATGAATAATATGGAAATAGGTTTTGATCAATAATAAATGTATAACCCAATGGAATTGCTTGTCAGCTCCAGGATGGGGGAGGGAAGAGAGAGAACACAAATCATGGAACCATTGAAAAATATTCTTAATTATAAAAAACATAAATTGAATATTCCTTGAAAGAAAGATAATGTGTTTTTTAAGTAATTGGCTCTCTAGAAAAAATGCGTGCACAATGAACTTTTAATTTATATTTAATTTATATTTGATATATTTTAATCTATATCATTAGCATTTTCTTCATCACTTTCTTAAGTCTAGACCATCAACAAAATAATAAAACAAGCTAATGTGTAGCATTTTCCATTTTCTATATACTTGCTCACATTGGAAGTTAACAATCAGCTCACAAGCCTGGTAGCTGGCTCCCTTGATGTGATTTCTGAGGCACAACAATTCCAGGATTCACAGAACTGAATATTTTGGGGGAAAAAACTCCAGAGGCTTTACAGATAGTGAATGACTAGCATGGAGAATTCTAGGAAGAAGCATATAGAGAGATTGGGTTTAAGATGAGAATATATTCTGCATCTTGAGAAAGAGAAACACACAGAGGGAGTCCTTTCCTTTCCAATGCCTGCATCTAGAGGTACTGAGAGAAACAATGACCATAGAGATGCTATTGGCAGCTAGGCTATTATATTGTGGACTGTATCCAGTGTGTGAGACAATCTTACACTCCCCCTTGCTGCCCCAGACCTCAGCCAGTGCTTGGGATTGGCCCCTTGTTCTGTCTGTCTTATGTAGGAAACTCTTCTTGCTCTGAATCACTGACTCTTTCGAGAATCAATGAATCTTTTGACTTGATCATTTCTATTGTAAGGGGTAAAAAGGGGTTTTGATTGGGTGAATATTAAAAGGTTAGGTCACCAGGGAATTGAATAATTATTAATCCCCAATTAAAGAATAACCTCGTCAAAATGATTTTATGGAAGTTTATTTACAAATGAGAAGAGAGAGAGAAATTAAGACATTTAGAGAAAGGATAAGGTAAGATAATTAACCTTACAAACTAAATAATTTGCTTAGGTCCCTGGTTTAACCCAAGCAGATCTAACTAGTCCTCAATTGGAAAAAGGGCAAGCTTTGAGCTGAGGGCCAAGGCCAGAAGGCCCTGGAGACATATGAAGCAAAAGCTTCAGTCACAGAGTCTCTTTTGAAAGGGAAGTTCCTTAAGAGAAGTTCAGGAAGATTTAGTCTTTACACTCATCATGTGGAATTCCAAAGAAAAGATTTTAGAGCAGTCTCACCAAGGTCTCAGAGTCCCAGGTCCAGGTCACGAACCAGAAGTGCTTCTTCAGGTCCCGTTCATGAACCAGAAAAGAGCCTTCAGCTCACTGAACTCTCTTTTTAAAGGGGCCTCTTTTGTGTCACTTCCTGTGCCTTCCTCTTAGTTTACTTATCCAATTACAACAGATGCTTTTCTTAGGACTGCCCAGGAAGCAGTCAGTAAATTCTGATTTGTCACTCACTCTAGCACATGTGGGTTACAGACCACCAAACTTGTGAGTTAAGTGAAGATGTTTTCACCTTTGGTGATTAAATCTAAAGATGGGCAGGGTAGATTTAATCTCATTATCATACCTTCTTGTACTGAGTGATCCCTGCCCCTTGCCACCCTTACTTTTTATATTAGAATTCATCCTCCTTGATGCAGAAAAACTGTCTTTTAATATGCTCACCTTATCCATCTAGTCATAGTGGAGATGGAAAGAGTTGGTCTAGAATGAACTTAATAGATTCATTAAGTGCTTAGTTCAGGAGATAGTCCAGGGCTGGAGTGGCCAGGAGGACAATAAACCACCCAATTCTAACACCAACACTTACTTCCTTTTGAGCTGGGCCAAGGGAACAACTCAGAGATATATAAAGATTGGAGAGAGTGTTTTATTCCTGGCAGTGTTCAACTCTCCACATGCAATATGAATCTGACTATATAACACAGGAGAGAAAACAAGAGAAGCCAGAACTGGTATTGCATAGTGTGGTTTTGCCCTGGGTCCTTCTAGCCCTGCTACTTCTATCCAATGTCAGGGAGGCATGGAAGCCTCATTGCATGAAGTGCACACCCAACACTGAGTTAATTGAGTCAACTGGTTTATTTGTTAATGGGGAGTCTACCAGTGGGGACCCTGAAGCTTAAATAGGAGGAGGAGTTATTCCTAGAATCCTGAGCCTCACCTTTGGGAAAAACAATCTGTAAGCATATGGATTCAGGATAGGAGAGATGGGTCCCCAGAGAGAGATCCAAGAGAGGAAGGGGATGGGGCATTTAACACACTTGAAATACACCATCAACAATTTCTGGTGTTATAGGCATCCCCTTTACTCTTGCTTCTATCCATGATCTTCGAATCTAGGAAAACAGCTATGTCCCCTGTATTAGATTAATTGTTCTTTTTTTTTTGTTCTTGTTTTTTGTTTTATTGCCATATTGCCTTCTAGAAGCAAAATTCCTGATAAGTTTGATGTAAAAGTACCTAGACTGACTTTTTTTTTCTTGTTTTTTTAATCCAGTGATTGACTGGAAGGTCAAATTCACCTGCTGCCTGTTAATGCATATACCCTTGAGTTTAGCATGGCTTTTACATTTTTGTAGAGTGTAAATACTAAACTTAACTTGTCCAAAAACAATTGGGCTAGGATTTGACCTATGGGCTTTCAGTTTGCCTTCTCTTATAAAATCCACAGTTATAGGGAATTTTTGTTCATTATTACAAATAGAAGTAGAAATGCTTCCCTGGGCATCATTAGACCTGGGTTCTGGGAAAGTCATTGAACATCTCCAGATGTCTGATGTAATTTAATTTGGCCAACATTTATTAAGTGCTCTGTGGTATAGAGGACAGGAAGCTTACTTAGAATCAAGCTCGAGGTCCACATCTGACACAAGGTGGCAAGTCACTTACTCTTTGAACTCAAGGGTATCACACTTCAATAGGAACAGATTCCTGTATGTTGTATGTTAACTTTGAAAACTACAAATTCACATTATGTAGACAGAATCCACTCCCCAGGCTCTTCCTCCCCAAGCTCCTCCTATGCTCTCTCTTGGTTGGTGCTAGAGTGGAACAGAGGCTTGAGTAGGAGCGTTGGTGCCTGCTGTATACTTGAGGGCTTTTGCAGACTTTGGTGGCTTGGTGGCCTTCAGATTTTGGCTTCCTGATTTGGCTTAGAGTATTTTAGTTAGGTGATATTTTCTGCTTCCTTCCTACATTTCCCTCTTTTTACTTTATCTCCATTTTGATTAAAACTTAATTGTTAAGAGCTACTAACAGACTTGTGACTTGAGAGTTAATTTTATAGACTGCAACCAACATCTTTTTAAAATTATTACATTTAATATTTTACTTTCATTACTATAACATTAAGTATGTTGTATTTTTATTTACTTCATTAAATATTTTCTAATTACATTGTAATCGGGCTTTGCCTCACTCTGCAGGCTGGGGTCCCCTGAGCTTGACCCTCTGCTCTAGGCCACTCTCTAAAACTATATATTACTTAGAAGGAGTTCACCTGAATTTCTTAGATCAATGAAATCACAGATTTAGTTCCTATACTAGTCCCTATCTGCAAGGCACTGTTTTAGGCATAGAGAAACAAAGACAAAAAAAAAAAAAAGGATAAAAAGAAATTATAGTCCTATCCTTTAATGAACTTAACTTTTACTGAGGGCAGGGTCATAGGGGATGGGGAAAAACTGTATCCATTGTTAATGGACTCCCAGAATTCTTTTTTTTTTTAAATCTTAAATTAAATTAAATTGGATTTTTTTAAAAATATTTTTCCGTAGTTCCATGATTCATGTTCTCTCTCTCCCTTCTTATCTCCCTCCTCTGAGAGCTGATAAGCAATTGGGTTATACATGTATTATCACTCAATACCTATTTCCATATTATTCATTTTTGTAATTTTTGTAGCCGGGAATTTCTTAGACAGCCAGAGTAGAAAGTAGGCAGCTGGAAGACCTGAAGATACTCCTTTGCAGGGGTCTTATTAAGGGGAGTGGTTTAGTTAGAACCCCTTAGATCAGGGCATCCTATTCTCTAATCCTCCCTTCCAGTTTACCTTGGTTTAAAATAAACCCTTGACCTGTTTTGTATATCTGTCTGTGAGTCCGAATGCACTGGCCCAGTGAGGTGTTGGTGGGCCTCATCACTGTGGGTTATCAATATAACCTTGGTATCTCACCTCTACAAAACAACCAAAGAGATCCATTTCAGCATGAATGTTTGCAAAGGAACTGGGGTCCTTTTATTCACACCTGTAGAAACCTAGATATGGGCTATATTCATAGGTTCCCAGAAGAAACTCTGAGAGAAAAATGAGCCAGATAGAATTTTAAATAATTCTACCCTTCCCCATTTGAATCCAATCCAATCCATATAAGCCCAGAATTTTGAGTGTTGAGTCATGAGATCCACATAAAATGATAGGAAATATTACCCATGCTCCAGTTTAGGGAACTCTGCCCACTCCCAAAGAGCATAGTTTCATTGTTGTGGTTGTTCTGGGTTCAAATATGTCAAGAAAGGCAGAAGTAGGGTTATCCTTGAGTGTGTTTGGGGAGAAGTACCAAGGAAGGATTCACAGTGTTATTGCCACAATTCTTTCATTCACTCCAAGTAGCTTCTATAAGAATTCTTCTAAGACATTTTTCTTACTATTTGTTCACAAGCTTGCCTGAAAAGAAGAATACTAGAAAGAAGATCAATATCTAAGCTCTGAGCTTGAAGGAGAGAGGATAATTCAGTTCAGTTCTCAGTGACTGCAAAAAACTAATTTTCTTTCAAGAGCTAAGGAAAGATGGGAATCAGTCCTGAAAGGACTAAAAAGAAAACAAAAATGGACTTTTTTAGACTGGAAAAAAATACATTTTAAGTTCTATGAACTGGTAGTTAACAAGAAAAAGGACATGATTGGAAGAAAATGGAACATTTGAAAGAGAAAATAGAATCTTAATACAATATAGTGTAAAAACTGGAAAGTGTCTAATCTACTTCTTCATTTTATCAATGAAGAAACTGCACAGAATGAGTGAATGTTAGACTTAAGAGGTCACCGAATCCTAATTTTTCAGATGAAGAAGTTAAGTTCCAGGGAAGTAAGATAACTTAAAGCTCATTTAATTACCAATAGTTTCATTCTCAGGCTAATAAAATAGAAGCCTTCATTTTTCACATTTTCCAAATCCACTTCACAATTTCTAATTCATGAACAAAACCAGTAGCTTTAATAATACATGCCATAGGGGCAGCTAGGTGGCTCAGTGAATGAAGAGCCAGGCAAAGAGACAGGAGGTTTGGGGTTCAAATCTGACCTGAGACACTTCCTAGCTGTGTGACCCTGGGCAAGTCACAACCTCCATTACCTAGCCCTTACCACTCTTCTGCCTTGAACCAATACACAATACTGATTCTAAGATGGAAGTTAAGGGTTTAAAAATAATAATAATACTTGCCACCTATACAATTCTTTAAGATTTACAAAACAAAATATTTTGGTCATCCCAACAATCCTGTGAAGCCATTAACTACAGGTTTTTATCTCCATTTTATGGATGAAGCAGAGTCTAAAACTGAAAAGTTGGGTGACCTGTTCCTTGGGACATAGCTAGTTAATGTCAGAGATTAGATTTGAACTCATCTCTTGATGTAAGGAAAAACTTCCTAACAATTAGAGCTATCCATGAATGGAATGAGTGATTTTTAAAATTAATTTTTAAAGATTACTCTATTACAAAAATAAATAATATGGAAATAGGTATCAAGTGATAACACATGCATAACCCAGTGGAATTGCTTGTCAGCCCTGGGATGGGGGGAAGGTAGAGGGGAAGGAGATAACATGAATCATGTAACCATGGAAAAATATTTAAAATTTAAATTTATATAATAGATATAAATACTTAATATAATGT
>NW_025389803.1:0-9368 GCF_016433145.1 Gracilinanus agilis | reverse complement strand
CCTTCCTTCCTTCCTTCCTTCCTTCCTTCCTTCCTTCCTTCCTTCCTTCCCCTTCTTTCTTTCCTTAGGTTGAAAAAAAAGTTATAGTTTGCTTTAGTTGTTTACTGAAAGTGTGCTTGTTTGCCAGCCAATAATACATATTTTAAAAGTTCTAGAATTATGGTAATAATGGTGATATTTTTGACAACATAAGTCATCTTGAAAGGCAGCTATAATTCTCAAGTACTGGAAAACATAAACCTGGTGATGTTAAATGATACAGTGTTCTGCATACAAAGGTTAAATCACCTTTTATGGAAGACTATGAAACAAATCAGTCCTCTTCAGATTAGGAAATCAGTCTCTGAAGTTGATTACTCATCAAAAAGTAAAACAAAACCAAAACCAAAAAACCCTCTACCTATAGGATCTTTATTATTTTTCATTATCCATCAAATAAATCAAACTGAATTCTCTGCTGTGTGTATATGTGGTGTGAATGACTGCATATATGAATTTAATGAATAAGTGTTTTATTTATGATAACATGTAAAACTTGTTTTTGTCAAAACACCATGGAAAGGATCAATTGTACTACAGAAAATGGGCATTGATAATTGATCAAGCTCTTGCATATCAATTGGTACAGGTTACTGCTCTCTCTGTATTCCCAAATTCTATGTCAAAGAATTGTTGGCAATAGATTTCCTTTTGTATGCTTGGCTTCATTCACCCATAAGGAGTACCTCAGAATGAATGAATTTGGAAGAAGCTTCATTTGGCCCAATGAATTGCAGTATATATTAATGCATAGCTCACAATCAATTTGATGGAGAATTTAGGTTTCTACACTTAGTAACTTGGACATTAGGTAGAAAAGTACTTTATACTTATACTTATTTATAAATAAGAAGACATCATTTTATGCAGATGGAATGAAGGGCAAAAAGAGTATTTAAAGAGAAAATTAGCTACTGAACTAGAAAGAAGTGCTGGTTTCTAAAAGTATGGCTGAAAATGGAATAACAATATAAGCAAAAAAAGTTATTCACTCTAAATTGGATGTATACAATAAATGCAAGGACATAGCAACATTAGGAAAAATAGTTAACATTATCGACATGGAATCTAGAGACCCCAAATATGTAGCCTAGTGAGATCTGATGAACTCCAAGTTTTAGGAATAGCTTGTAAGTTGGAGCCCCCAAAGCTTGAACTTGTTCCCTGTTCCAGGAAGAATCCACCCTGAAGAGAATCTCAGGCTAGCAGTTTCAGACTGAGTAATGAACCCTAAGGTAAATGCTTTTGTCTAAGGTAGTCTTCCCCATAGTATCAGAGATCCTTTCCCAGGAAGACACACCTGGGTAGGGACCGGCCTTTAGTATCGGTTGTAAGTAGCCCCTTCCCTGACACCCTAGCACAGGGGTCAGCAAACCTTTTTGGCGGTGAGAGCCATAAACGCCACATTTTTTTTAAAATGTAATTTCGTGAGAGCCGTACAGTGCTGACAGTGTGCACTCCTGTAACAGTGCCTGAAAAAAAATGGACTTTATGGCTCATGCAGAAAGAGCCATATCTGGCCCTCAAAAGAGCCAGATATGGCTCAAGAGCCATAGGTTGCTGACCCCTGGGCTAGCCTCTGGCTATGATTCTTTTCCCAAGCTAGATTGCATCCTGTCAGTATAGTTTGAACACTCCCATTTCCTTGTAGCTATGGTAATGTCAATCTTCCTTCCCTACCCCTGGATGTCCCCAAATGGTATATAGGTGCCCCAAATTCATTTGTTCCTTGGAATCCTCATCTAGCTCTGTGGCACTCCCAGGGGCCAGGGACCAGAGCATCCTGAGTTGAATCCTCGGACTCTTGTAAGATTTGTAGAGCACAGCTCTGTGTAGGGGCCTACTCAGCCCTGTGACCCCTGTCCTTAATTAAAGAGTGACTTTTCTGACTATTTAATAGCTCTGTGTTTTTTCCAAGTCAACAACATAATTAATTAATTAAAAATAAAAAGTACCTCAAACCACAAGATCATATTAATAGATAGAAAAAATGCTTTTGACAAAGAAAAGCACTCATTTATGTGAAAACAAATAAAAAAGCATACATAATCTGCATAGAATGTTCATTCCCTTTTTTTTTTTTCTGGAAATCTAGCAGTGGAGAACATTAGAAGCCATCTCAATAAATACAGTAGTAAAGCAAGAAGAATGATCTCCATTCCCATAATCCTGGAAATGTTAGCAATAGTAATGAAAGAAAAGAAAGAAATTAAATGCATAAATGTAGGAAAATACAACACTAACAACTAGAATTTACATAGCATAGCACTTTATCTCATTTTCTCCTCACAATGACACAGAAGCTCCATGCCATAATTATCCTTATTTTACACTCAAGAAAACTAAACAGAGACTAAATCCCTGTTCGTGTTGTCACATAGTTAATAAATGTCTGAGAACAAATTTAAAATCCAGTCTTTGTGTCCTCAGATTCACTGCTATATCTGAGTTGCCCAAAATGAGACAAAAGCATCCCTCTTCGCTAATAATATGATTTACTAAAATAAAACCCAAGCTAATCATCTAATAAACAGACAATTCATATATCCTAAAATTCTCTCTAAATTCAAACATTAAAATAAATAAAATCAACTATATATATATATATATATGTACACACACAAACACACATATATATATATACATATATTTATGGAAAAAATCAAAAGGATACAATAGAAAGGGAATGTCGATTCAAAATAACTACATTGATAAAACATTTCAGAATTATTTTGCCAAGATACATTTGATACATATAAGATACAAAACCCTTTTCTAAGAAATTAAGAACAACCTAAATAATTTGAATGGCATTAATTGACCCTTATTGGACCATAAGAATATTATAAAAGTTAAACTGCCTTAATTAATTTACAGATAAAATTGTATAACTCTCAAACTATCAAATGGATTCTTTATAGAGCTAGAAAAATAACAATGAAATTTATAAGAAAAATTTTAGGATAGATAAAAAAACTAGAATCTAAAAAAAAATAACAGAAATAAAATTGGGATCAGAGGAGCACTAGAACTTCTGGATCTTGATTTTTGCTATAAAGCCATCATTAAAGTGTTTGGGACTGTCAAAAAATAGGCTGATAAGTGGAACAGACAAGGTGAAGAAGAATCTGAAACATTCTAATTCAATAACTCAGTAGTTGAAAAATCTGAGAGCATTTATTACTTAAAGGAGAGCTACCTGTTTGACAAGGGCAGTATGAAAATTGGAAAAAAAAAATTAGTATTGAACAGCTTTATGCCAAACAATTTATAAAACATATTATGTACTAATAAGTTCAAAATGGATATGTGTCTTGAATATTAAAGTTAATAGCCTAAAAATTATATTTAAAAACATGTGAAATATATTACAAAGTCTTTTCACTTTCTTTAATTGGCTCTAGTTCTATCACCATCATTAATATAGTTTATATATTAGGGAAGCAATGAATATTCTTTTGTCCTCCCAGCAGCCCCTCACAGCTCCCATATATATGTGTATATATATATACATACATATATATATGTAAACATTATATGTTTTTTTAGCGGCTATATTATATCTTTGCAGTCTTTTTACTCACAACTTCCCCTCCATACACTCTAACATCCAGCCATGTTAATCTATGGGATATTTATCTTGCAGGTATAAAGTAACCTATAATCAGCTTCAGAAGGGATCTGAGAGATTATTTAATTTGATCAGGACCTGATGAATAGGGGTAGATCTCATGTTATTTTATCTTTTTACTTTTATGATTTTTTTCAATCGCATGTTGAAATAATTTTTGACAATTGTGTTCTGACATTTTATGATTCATGTAGTCTGATGTAGATTATTCTGGTGTTTTCATGCAATACATATTTTCATATTGCTCATGTTGTGACAGAAGACACATAAACATACAACTTAAAAAACAAAACAAAACAAACTAACAAAGGGTATAAAGTGGAAGACAACATCCACTGACATGAAATCAGACTCTTTGGCTGTGGATAGGGATCTCAGGTTCCCATATATGCCCCCAAACTTCATATTGTTCAGATTGGCTACTAGTTAGTATACTACATACTAAGCATATTTTAGTAGTACTTTTAAAGCTCATTAAGAATGTGCTTTTCTTTCCTTTGGCTAGCTGGGCTACCAGCAGCCATAAACTTCCCTTCTTTTGGCATGTAGAAAATAAAAGGAATGTTTTTTTTTCCCTTCTGTATCCAAAAGGATCCCAGAAAGATAATAACCTGAATACAAAATGGGAAATACAGTATGATGGAAAATAGTAATTACCACTTTGCCAGTCATTGGAGTCTCTCACACGTCTTTTAAAATTAAAATTCAATTTCATCTTCATTTTCTCCACCAGCTCAGAAAGTTTATACGTTTCTCTAGGTGCAGCAAATTTTGAAGTTTTATTCTTATATATTTAGTATAGCCAATTTCAACAGGACAAGCCTTCTTTTTGCTCCTTGAAACAAATTTGGCATATCATTGGAAAGGTGAGGATAAAGTTCAAAGTAGAAATATAATGCATGTTCTCAAATGGAATGGATTTTATAGCACAGAAAGGGAGAAGGAAGTCACTTAAGGAAAGAAAGTGATGTGAAAAGAATGCCTTTGGGACATTGGTTCTGTATATGTGAAAATTAAATTTCATGGATTAAACCATTTGGAGAGGAGTCTGAAAGAAATGGGGTTCAGATGGCATCTTGTGTTTCTTAGTTTTGTGACTAAAGATATAGCTTAAACCCTGTGAGGGCTAGATTTGTCATCTGTAAAATGGGGATAAATAATAGAGTTATGTGAATGAAATGAGATTACATACTTATAGTACTTTGCAAACTTTACTGTGCTATAAAAATGTGACTTTACATTATAATAGTATAAAAAAATCATTTGTACACCATAATAAGTGACCATGTTTGGTTTTTTTTTTGTTATTGTTGTTTGTTTGTTTTTGCACTACTATATGCTTAATGAACTCTGGAAATATTACTGTTATTGGTGGTTCTTTTTTTCTTATCCATTTAAAAACTTTATTTAATATCAACAATTTAATGCCAGGTTATATTACAAATAAGGTAATAAGCCCCAGAAAGTCCAACTAATATGTAACAGTAATGAACAGGAGAACTTTAAGAGATTTATTTCAATCCTGATTCTGAATTCTCTGATTGTTTTGATTCTATGGTAATGAAATCCATTTATATCTGAAAATATGCAAGTTAACCTTTTCATATACTGATTGATTGACTGTCCATTAAGGTGAGTCCAAATGAACATGCGGGAGTTCCACAGTTGATAGAAGCTTTTACTTTTATTATTCAAATAATATAAATTTAATAATGTAATCTTGAAACTTTAGGATATATTTTTAAAATTGACTTTGATGTTCCCCAGAACTTAGAACAGATCCTGGTGCATTGTGAATGCTTTATAAATTATCTTTAGACTGATTGATTTGTTTTTACTTTATCTATCTATCATCTATCTATCTATCTATCTATCTATCTATCTATCTATCTATCTACCGATCTATCGATCTATCGATCTATTGATCTATCTAACATCTAATTATCTTGAGAACAGGGTCTTCTTATCCAACTTTGGCTGGAAATGCAGTTTCTCCTCACACACCTGATAGCACTGCTGATTAGAATGGAGGCTTTGACCCATCCATTTTAAACCTCCGCTAATTTACCCTTTTTTTAGGCAATTTGATGGTTCCCCCCTCCTAGGTGCTGTAATAGTCGCATATGACATAGTGTGAGCTTGGCTTTAACTCTGCTCTAGCTCAAAACTCCCAGGTTCCACCAGGCAGCCTCCATAGCATCAGAGATTACAGCTGTGTGCCACCAGGACCAACCATCCTCTTAGTTTTAAAACAAAACTAATTTCTTTGTTTCTTTGATCATTTGAAGTAAAAACAACAAAATGAGGACTTTGAATATAATGTGAATGTATTCTAGACAATTTCTTCAGTTCTTTATCAGGAACTAGAACTTTCTTTGCTAAGAATACCTCTGAAATTTAAAATAAAGCTTAGTCAATGCTTACAATGGCACTTTGATTAGTTGAAGTGGAGATACTTGGTAAATATGGTAGCTTTTTTATCTTCATGCTATTTATCTTCATGCTAAGCTTTAGTACTTTCTTACGAACACTTTAAGAAAATACAGACACCATAGGGAGATGAGACCTGAGAAAAATAATATAAAAAGGGAAGTGGAGGGGTGTTAATCTGTTTTTGAACAGGAGGGAAATCTTTGCCTTAGAGAAAGAAAAAAAGCAAAAAAGGGGGATGGATATGGCAAGAGTCTCCTCCTTGTTCTCTGTGCACCTTTCAATAATACTACAAATTCCTCCCAGGGTTTATGACTCACATCTTCTGAGTCATTAACCACAGAGCTGTATTACAGAGGAAAGCAAAGGCAGACTTTTAATGATAATCGAGGTAAATTTACAAGCTCTATTCTAACATAAGGAAGAAACACCAAGGCAATGAACTGAACAAAATGACAGCAAATTAAAATGAGTTGTGTTGACCAATCCTAACAACTAACATGAAGCTCTGGAGGCAGCACAGGTATGGATTTTCCATTTAAACAGTTAGTAGAGGACTTATTGACACTGAGTATGAGTGGAGCATTTGAGCTGTGGTATGCTCCTAAGGAATTCTTCCTTTCCTACTATACATAGGGCAAACTTCACACCCACAAAAATCTAGTCGAAGAATTGACTCAAAGATGCATAGAATACAAGATTCTGCTGTTCATTGTTTGCTAATAACAAAAAAGTATTTGATTTGAGAGAGAACAACACAGAATTAAAATTTATACCCCAACAAGAAATCTCTTGTGAAGTTACTAAAATCATACAGAATTCTTTGAAAGACAACCCAATAAGTCACTTTATTCACCCCTCACATTTTGTCTCAAGCAATGCCCCCTGTCTTTGATTTCAGTGTTCTTTGGCTGATGGGGTATGGCTGTGAGTCATTGAATACTATATACTCTGAAAATTTTGAGCAAAGAATTGACCAAAGGACAATGGAGAGTCAACTTGTGACTGTGAGTTGGCTGCAGCACATTACCAAGAAGAAGCCAAGGAGGTTAACTGAAATAAAGGTCACCAGTTAAATGTAAGGCGAGAAACAAAGAAGACATGGCCATGTAGAGAGATTAAGGACGGACCAAATGGCAGCTCACATGTACTATTGTGAGCCCCACAATTTCAGGAGGGTGATTGAAAGTCCCCCATAAAGTTGGCTACTCTCTGTGAGACTAGTGTAGGACTTGAACACGCATCTCAAAGGAAGGAAGATGGGGTGATGATCAGAGGATGCTGATCTGTAGCACGGGGGAAAGTCCTCACAATGATAAGGTCAGAGATCCATTTGAGTATTGAGAAAGAAAACTACAAAATTCCCCATGCTGAGTGATGTCCTGAGATCCTCAGTACTCTGTTGTTCTTTCTGGTAGGTTTTATAACCCATTTTTCTATCCAAGGTGCTCTGACAAACTGTTGCCCGGCATGACCTACCTGTTTGTTCATGACTACTAGGAGAAGGCTAGAGTACGGATTTGGACTGGCAATTTCATTGGGTAGGGAATTTGTGATGAGGGAAGTCCCTTAGCAAAGCAGATCAACAACCAATGTACAACTCAAGTCTTAGTGAGCTACCTTGAATGCTGAGAGGTTAAATCATTTGTTTTGTTTACATAGCCAGAACATATTGAAAGTGGGAATTGGACAGCATTCCTGTTCTTGAGGCTGGTTCACTACTGTGAGGCCATCTACTGTGGCCATGCTATATACCACCCAAGTGGTTATTGGTTTGGATATTAGTCAGGAAACGAGACTGCTAATAGATGGAAAAATCAAATGGATAGAAAGATACGAACTTGCAATGGCGGCACAGCAGAATCAGCAGCCCCCAGAAAGTGAGTCAGCTTCCAAGTTGGGGCATAGTAAAACCAACTCAGGCTAGGTCAAAGAAATCAGAAGATGAAGACATATTTTCTTTTTTTCCCCTCTTTTTTATTTAGAATATTTTCCATGGTTACATGATTCATGATTCCTCACCCTCTGCCCAAATACATATTTTCCAAGACACATCAGTAAAATAAGAGAGGGCATACCATATCTTCCTGTTAGACCATGTTTATACATAGAAAAGTTAAGCATAGAGCATACAAAGAAACACAAATAACAGTCTTTGATCTCAAGGAACTCATGGTCTAATGGTACCTTGGATTGGACACATGCAGAGTAGACCTAAGCAAGTGACCTACATAATAAAAATAAACCAACAGAGAAGGGATATCCATGTTATAAATGATATCTGGAGTGTCATGGGAAAATGGCTGTGATTTTGTGAATACAAAGACATGTGGTCCTACATAAAGCTGAACAAGGATCATGGATTGATTTAGAAATGAAAATGACTTAGAGGTTATCTGGTTCAACTACTTAATCTATAAAATAAACATAGCCCAAAGGTACATGATGTCATCAAAGTCACATAGTGTCAGAGGTAGAATTGAAACTCAACTCCAGGAACTTCATGCCTTTATATTGTACCACATTGCCTCGCTATGGACTATACTTGGACAAATCTACAGAGCAAAACTTTTAACCAAAGCAATGTAGGCTCAATAAATTTCCTTGATGTTGTAAATAATGCTTTCTTCTATGTTGCTCCAATACATCAAAATAACTTAAAGAAGAGTATAGGAGCATCTTCTTGATGCAAATAAAAACTGAAAGCAGGTAGGTGGTACAGCAGATAGAATTCTGGACCTTCTAGTTTGCAAGTTCTTGGTTTAATCTGGCCTCAGACATTTACTCTTTATGTGGCCTTGACTAAGTTACCAACTTGGTGTCTTTCTTGTTTCCTTACCCATGAAATGGGAATAATAATTAGAACTACTTCTCACAGTTTCTTTGAGGAACACATGAGATAATATTTGTAAAACATTTTGCATACCTTAATGCATTATATAAATGCTAGCAATATTATTATTGAAAAGAACCTATATGACTGAAGGGATAGTTATCAGTTGGGGAATGGCTAAACAAGTTGTGTCACATAATTGTGATAGAATACTATTGTGTCATAAGGAATGACAAACAGGTTAATTAAAAAATATTAAAAGACCTACATGAAGTTATAAAGAGTGAAATGAGCAGAGCCAAGAGAACATTATATACAGCAACAGAAATATTATTTGAAGAATAAATTGTGTATGTCTACCTCCAGAGAAAGAATTCATAAATAGAAATAAACAAGACATAGCTATATAATATATATATATGTATATGTATATAC
>NW_025389802.1:0-6661 GCF_016433145.1 Gracilinanus agilis | reverse complement strand
TGCAGCTGAGAAGAAGGTGTATTCTTTTTTGTCCCTATTTATTTTTCTCCACATATCAATTAAGTCTAATTTTTCTAGGACTTCATTCACCTCTCTTACCTCTTTCTTATTTATTTTTTGGTTTGATTTATCTAGATCTGAAAGAGGAATATTTAGATCTCCCACTATTATGGTTTTACTATCTATTTCCTTCTTGAGCTCTGCCAGTTTCTCCTTTATGAATTTGGATGCTATACTACTTGGTGCATATATATTGAGCAGTGTTATTTCCTCATTGTTTATACTGCCTTTAATCAGGATGTAATGACCTTCCCTGTCTTTTTTAATCATATCTATTTTTACTTTGGCTTTGTCAGAAATCATAATAGCCACTCCTGCCTTCTTTTTCTCATTTGATGCCCAAAAGATTTTGCTCAAACCCTGAACCTTAAACTTGTGTATGTCCACCCGCCTCATATGTGTTTCTTGTAGACAACATATGGTGGGATTTTGGTTTCTAATCCACTCTGCTATTTGCTTCCGTTTTATGAGTGAGTTCATCCCATTCACATTCAGAGTTATAATCATCAGTTGTGCATTTGCTGACATTTTCAAATCCTCCCCCATTCCTACCCCTTCTCCTTAAACTATTTCCTTTAAAACCAGTGGTTTGCTATTAAGACCCTATCCCTTATCCCCTCCCTTGATTAACTTCCCTTTCTACCCCCTCCCTTACTCCCCCCCTCTTTTTGTTTTTAAAGGTCTTATGAATTCCCTCCCTCTTAACCCCTCCCTTTTTTTGACCTCCCCACTCCCCTGATCCCCTTGGTTTATCCCTTCTAACTTTCTCAGAAGGGTTAGATAAGAGTTTTATTTCCCAATGGATAGTATAGCTACTCTTCCCTCTCCGGGTTGATTACACTGAGAGTAAGGTTTGATTATTACCTCTTTATGCTATCTTCCTCTCCTTCTTATAATAATATTTGTCCCCTCTCCCTCCCATGCCCTCTTTGTGTGTAATAGAATATTCTATTTTCTTATTCACACAAGTTTCTCTTGGTGTCCCCTGCTATTCTCCCCCTCTCTCCCATCCCCCACACCATCTTAGATTATTTAGTGTTCTACCCTCACCCTGTGAGCTTGTGAGGAGTTTTCCTTATTTGAGGAGGGTCCAGATGCTTGTTTGTTCTCCTCCTCTGTTTGCTCGGTTGTCTGGATTTTCTCTGTGTAAAAGTTGTGGAGTGTTAAAGGCTTCTTTTTCTTGTTGTTATTCTTTCTCTTCTGAGTTTCCTGAGTCTGGGTAGCCATCATTAGCCCAGCAGCTTCTCAGGTTTATCCTCACGCTCAGTGTCTGTCCGCGGTCTATTGGCTCCTGAGGTCTGAGTTCTGGTTTTTTCCAAGGTCAAGCCCCCTGGTGGACCCCCTTACTTGATCCTCTGCAGGAGGTTCCTTTACAAGTCTCAGGGCGCTGCTTCCACAGTCGTATACCTGTCTGCACTGGTTCCCCACTCAGGTTTTCAGAGCTTTAGTTCCTGGCTGTGTCTGCCTCCACCCACGCCTCTGCCCGTGCCTGTGCTCTGCTCAGCCTGAGCTCTGCGCCCAGCGTCCACTCTCTGCTCCAGCGCTCAGATTTCGCTTGCGTTCTTTGGCTTACTGGGGTCCTAAATCTTGCTGCTCTCAGGAACAGGCCCCGGAGCTGCCAATGACTCGATGGGTGCCCCAAACTTGCTCTATTTCTTTTTAGCTGGCTTCAGAGCTCTAGATCTTGTGTGTGGAGGGGTGGGGGTGGGGCGGTTGCTCAGCCCGCGACTGAGTGAGAGCCCTTTATAGCCTGGAAATGTCTCGATTCCACGTACCTTCCACGCTGTGCCCTGTTGTGGGGTTCCTCCGTTCGTCTGGACTTGTTTTTATGTCCCCTTGAGGAGTTTTGTGTGTTTCGGTCAGGAGAGGTTAAGAGCTGCTTCTTACTCTGCCGCCATCTTAACCCGGAAACCTAATGCTATCTGCTGAATAATGTTTTAAAGAAAGTGTTGATTTCTAGTAAATAAAGATGAGGGAGGAATAAATCTCAGGTAGTATCAAGAGCGAGCAATCAGAGAGTAAAAGAGGTATTCCACTTTTCAACAAGAGTAGGTATGGGACAGGTGGAGAAGAAATAAGAATACCATACAAATGAATATATGATCAATATAAATTCCTATTTTTGACCTCCTAAGAATTTGAGAATTAAAGAAAAAGTTCATACTGAACCTACTTTTCTTTCTAAATCCTTAGGACTTTTTAATTTAGTTCTTCTTTGTTTTGCTGAATTGAATGCTGTGTAGCTCATGGTATTTATTTATTAAAACCTATGCTTATACAAGCTTCTCTCTTATACCTTTCCTTTAATGTTAACTAACATTCATTTTCATTAATAGAGTGAGAGAGGTATTAATAATGGAATAGGGCTTTTTAAAAAGTTAATGGGTTGTTTAAATCTGTAATAAGCAAATGATATTTGATCTGCTAACTTTTTCTCATTCTGGTTTCCATTTTTGTGTATCCAAGATGAGGAAGGTGAAAGAAGGATGTGCAATATGATCTTGGATCTTGTGCTATGGAGAAATGTGTTGGAAAGAGAAGGAGACAAATAAATGCAAAGGGTTGGGAAAAGAAAGCAATGTTGTTGAGGACAGATATTAACTTCTAATTTAAGAAAACTCAGTTTTAGTAACCAAATTAATCTTTAAATACTTAATTTCTCAGTGCTTCCTCCTCATGTCAGTAGAGAATACCTAGGATGGAAGGTGTTCCAGTAGAGAGCGCTCTCTTAGTTGATACTAAGAATTGAAATCAGAACTTGGGTCAGAAAATTCCTAATCCATTGACTTTTTTAGCTACATCTTTGTGTGTGTGTGTGTGTGTGTGTGTGTGTGTGTGTGTGTGTGTGTGTAGTGATTATCACCCTGTAAAGTCATCAGTCATCAAATAAGAATGTTAGTTGATTATATTTTAGTTATTAAAACAGTAAAATAGACATTTTTTGGATAATTTCAGCAGCATATGTTGAAACAATGAAAAGATAGGAAGGAACAACCATCTATCTTTCTATTAATATCTCTCTCTCTCTCTCTCTCTCTCTCTCTCTATCTCTCTATCTATCTATCTATCTATCTATCTATCTGTCTGTCTGTCTCTCTATCTATATCTGTGTGTATGATTTCCTATTACTTGCCAAGCATTATCTAAGCACTTCACAAATACTCATTTGATCCTCATAATAAACCATTTAAGTAGCTGCTGTTATTATCCTCATTAGGAAAAGAAATAAAGGCAGAGATTAAGTAACAAGCTACAGTTAGTATTTAAGACCAGAACTGAGCTCATGTATTGCCCAAGCTGTATACTATAATACTTAGCTAACTGTAAACAGACAGGGATTTCTGCACACTCTTTAGCTAACCAAAGAATTCAATTTACCCAAGTACCAAATATTCTCATTAAACAAAATATCACTCATTCATTAACAGTGTGTCTCCAAACTTTTAGTGTACTTTTATGCTATTAAAGTTTAAAATTGCATCAAGACTTTGTAATACCTGGAAAAATACATACATACATATATGTATATATGAGTATATATACATATATACACACACATATGCAGATATATGTCTACATATTTATGTTTAATAATCCTTTGTTTCATTAATATTGAATCTTGCTTTATGTATTTTCTTCCTTCCTGTCAAGAAATATTTCCAGATGTGCTCCATAATAAAAAGCAAGCAAATATACAAATGTAATAAGAACAAATCCTTTACTTGGTCCTTTCATTCCAACTGGCTATCCTGTTATATCCCTGTGTCTTCTCACATTTAAGCTCATAGGAAAAAAAAAACTATATTTATTCTGTCCAGTTTCTCAGTTCCCATTCATTTATCAGCCCCTTGTAGTCTACCTTCTGGCTTTATAGTAGAAGGGTGTTGATTTGTCCAAAGTTACCAACAATATTTAATTACTAAATAGAAAGGACTTTTTTCATTTCTTATCCTTTTTGACATCTTTAGCATTTTATATTGTCTACCAATTTCTAGCCCTACATGTTTTCTCTTCCCTTGCATTTTTTGCAGATGGTACTATCTGCTAATTCATTTGCTATATCTGGTTGATTGTTTTTCATTATCCTTTGGAAAATCATGATTCTCATGTCATTTGCTAAATATAAGTATATTCCACAATATTCTCCTCACCCCTTTTCTTATATTTCCATTTTCCCATAGTGATTTCATTACTTACTCCAGGTTTTACTGAAATATCCAGGTAAGACTCCTAAATCTATACATCTAACTCATCTTTCTCTTGAGTTGCTATCACCTCCTTGTCCCATTATGTATCTTGTATTCAACATATCCCAAATTAAATTCATTACCGTTTTATCTAAATATCTTTCTTCTTAATTTTCTTCTTTCTATTGAGTTAAACACTGTTCAACTCAATTATTTTCATAGTTTGGGAGTCATCCTTGAATTTTCTTTCTTATGTGCTCTATCCAAGCAATTGCCAAATCTTATTAATTCTCTTTAAACATATATGTGTGTGTATCTATTTATCTATCTATCTATACATACACACACATATAAATATATATATAAATACACATATACACACATATGTGTGTGTGTGTGTGTGTGTGTGTGTGTGTGTGTGTCTTTAAGCTACATATAGCTTAAAGACTTGCCTCAGGCTTAGGTGTAAGCTTTTGATCTCACTCTGATTCTGATCAGGTCTGGGGCTGGCCAAATTCTAGCCTCCAGTTTAGTCCCAAGTTTTTGGTCTCACTGTGTACTTGAACCAATCAGTCACACCCTTGATTGTCCTGACTTGGAGCTCTGCCCTAATCTTTAAGCAAAAAGATCAGTACTTAGTACTTAGTACTATCATCCACCACAAAGTGTGAATTAAGTCCTTGTCCCAAACCCAGACTAGAATTCCCTGGGCTGGGGCTCTGGACTTCTCCACAGGTTTGAAATTTCAAGGGTTATGGGTAGGCTTGTACCTCTATTTGCTCAGACAGGGTCTCAGGGTTTGGATTTTGGCTAGGGCATAGGTTTATCAATCTGTTCTCACTCCAATGCCCCAGATGTCCATTGCCTACCTTTTGGAATTTTCTGTTTTTGAAAGTTGTTTCAATCTGTCTCCTTGTTGCTTCTTTTACTCCAATATTTATTTTGTGGAGATATTTTAATCTTGTGAGGATTCTCATGATGGTACAGAGGTGCTGAGGCTCTGCCATCTTGGCTCCACCCCCAAAACCCAAAGTAAATTCAGGCTTATACTCTTTAAACACATATAGTTTTCCTTGGAGTCAATAAGGCTCACATTCTCACAGCCATCATGCATTTCTAGTTCAGTCATTTGTTATGTATCACACTCTTCATGACACCATTTGGAATGTTAATAATAAAGGATTTGGAATGGATTACCATTTTCTTTTCTAGGTCATTTTATAAATAAGGAACTGAGGCAAATAAGATTTATTGACTTGCCTATTGTCGAATAGCTAGTAAGGGTCTGAGGTCAGATTTGAAACCAGAAAGATGAGTCTTCATGACTTTAGGTACAGAATTTTATCTACTGTCCTACCTGGATGCCAATCCCCCAGCAACCTCAGGCATAAGTGACTTAATATTTCACCAATATTTCTAAGACTCTAATTTACAGATGAATTATTAATCTGCATGAGAAAAAAATTTCTTTCTTGAGGAAGCTGCTAAACCAGAGGAAAAAACAAAAGGAAAGAAACAATATTAAGTCATCTTATTTGTTGAATAAAATAAAATTGAGTAAAATTCAATTTAATATTGCCCATTACTAAAATATAGTTGTTTAAGCCAGAAAGGTATAATCAAATTATTATAATTCATCTGGTATTGATTTATGCCCAAAAAGATATGTATCATGAATTTGGAAACCTTTATTCATACAATAACACAAACTAAGCATTATGTTATCTTCTTTCACAACATGATAAATATAGAAATATATATTTTATAATAACACGTACAAACCATAACATATTATCTGCTATCTTGGGGAGTGTGTTGAATGAGAGGGAGAGAATATAGATGGCAAAATCAGAAAATAATTATCAAAAATTGTATTGATATAATAAAGCAAAATGATTTTTTAAAAATTACATTAACTTCATAGCCTAGGAAAATATAGGAAAATCTAAAAGAAAAAAAACTTCATTATTTAGCAAAAAAAAAAATCTACCAAAAAAAGAAAATATCTTCCTGGTCACATTACAGTTATAAAAGGGAAATCAGTTACTGGCATATATAAATTTGAAGACTAGTTTTATTTTTAACTCCATCATCAAGCAACATATTCTTTCTCAACTTTGGCACAACCAGAATGATTAATATTTTCAGGATCTCCTTAACTAATTATTACCTTGTACAGATGAGGACAACTTTTACTTTTTCTTCCATTTTCTAAGTTAAAGACCATCTCTTTCCCTTCTTTATAAATCCTTCTTCTTCTGTTCTTTAGTTCTTTAAATAAAATTACTTCATTGTCCCCAAATCTTCTAAATGCAGAGTCCTGAGGATATTAATATTTTGTCAGTTTAAAGAATAATTATGAGGCTTATCAGAGTCCATGGATTAAAATTTCAGAAATATATATATATGTATAT
>NW_025389801.1:0-10699 GCF_016433145.1 Gracilinanus agilis | reverse complement strand
AATGTGTATATTATATATATTATAGAATATATAAAATACCAGCAAGTCTACCTACTAAGACATACATAGAAACTATATGAAATAATGACAGACCTAAGTGTAAAGATATTTATTGTTCATAGTTGATCCCTGCCACAATAATTAAAATGCCAAAACTATTTAGTTTACTTATTTCTGAACCAATTAAACTATCAAAGGTTGCTTTCTCTAGCTAGATAAAATAATAAAGGTCAAGGATCTCATGGCAAAATATCTAGAAAGAGATCTAACAATTCTGGAAAACAATTTGGAATTGTACCCCAAAATAATAGCTACAAATATTCATAATATCACTTGTCAAAGAACTAGAAACTAAGCTGGCATCTACAATTAGGCTAGTCAAACAAATTACGCTCTATTAATCTAATGGAATGTTACTGTACTATAAGAAAAACTGCAAGAGGAGGGTTAAAAGAAGAGTATCATTTAAAGATTTTTTTTTAAATTCGCTAAAAGGAAGTTCTGAAGGAATAAGTGCAGAATCAGACTCCAAAGTCCCTAGCACTCTGTCTTGACATGCCATAAAAGGACCCTGAAGATCCAGCACTCTGAACCAATGATCTATGGATATCTAGTCACAGAAAGTGGAAATAAATGACCCAGAGAGAGGTAAACCTGGCTGCATTACTTGCTCTTACCAAAAGCACAGGAGAGGGCAGAGACTGGCCCTGCACACAAAGTCCTGATTCAGAAACTAAAGCTGGAGAGATGAATAAACCAAGGAAGACAATAAATATTATAAGAAATTATTATAAATCTAGAGATGCCCAAAAATCCAACATAGAAAGAAAAAGTAATACCATATCAATCATAAGGAGAAATGTTTAAAAAAGGGTTTTCTATAAGAACTATATGATAACCTCAAAGAAATTTCACAAGAAACAAAAATAATAAAAGTTCCTCTCTGAATATTAAAATAGACCAAACAGAAATCAATTGTCTTTGAGAGAGCAAATATATTAGAACAATGTCAAAAATTGGGAAAAAATAAATGTAAGGTATCTGTTAATAAGAAAAAAAATGACCTAAAAAACAGGTCTCAGATATTCTATTTAAGAATCAACTCCCACCTCTGGGAGGAGGGAGGGAAGAGGGGAGGGAAACAACATGAAACACGTAACCCTGGAAAACTTATGCGTAAATTTGTTATTAGAATAAAATGAAGATAAAACTAAAAAAAAAAAAATTTGACTCCCAGAAAATCATGATTTTTTTTAAAGTGCCTAGACCAGTGATGGCGAACCTATGACAAGCAGAGTGCTCTATGTGGACACACACACACAAAGTTTGTTACTAGAAAGGCAGAAGGACTTGGGCAGAGCTGCTCCCTTCCCCCTCCCCACCATGCCCGATGACATTTTTTTCACATCACCCACCCCTCTGCCCAGCAGCGCAATAGGAGCATACAGGGGTGATAAGGTGGGCAGCTCACAGGCAGCAGAGTTGGAGGGAGTGGAGCACTTGGGCCAAGTATCCTTTCAGAACCTAAATATCTTCAAAGATATTGATGAATTTAAATATGAAAAATAAAAATCCTAGGGATGGACTAATTTTGTCCCAAGGGTTTTAAGGGGAAAGAAAAGGTAGGGTAAAAGGAATATACTAGTGTAGAAAGCTGGAAAAAGGGAATATAATTTGTTATTTCTCATAATCAGGGTATGTGAGAAAAGTGAAGGTTGAACACACACATAAAGCAATTTAGGTGTGGAAATATATCAAACTCAACAAAAACACAAAGCTGAGATAAGAGAGTTTCAAGGAGGATAATACTGGAGAGGGAAGAATCACAAGTTAAAGAAACTGAAAAAAGAAACTTATGAAGAAGAGATGAAAAGGAATAAAAAGAAAGGAAAGGAAATGGAATCTAAGAGTATGCCTATCAACTGAAAACACTGATATGAAATGTAATATTATTGTGTCACAAAAAATTATGAAAGTGATGATTTCTAAGAATCCTAGGTACTATAAATTAATGCAGAGTGAATTCAGTGAGCAGAACCAGAACAATCTACAATGACATTATAAAGAAAAACAACTGTGAAAGACTCAAGAACTCTGATCAGTCATGTCTCAAGCATATTATCTTCTACTTGACAGGCAAAATGTGCTTTGCTTGACTATGTTTATTTGTTAAAAGGGTCTTTGCACCCTCCTCTTTTTCTCAGTTTGTAAGGGAAGGGGAAAGAAGAGGCAATTCTGAAAATAATATTTGGAACCTATCCCATTGTATATGTGTATTCTTTTTAAAAATAAGAATATAAAAGATTAATAGTTTTAAATAAAATCCTCTTTTATGTGCTATTGTGTATACAGAAATGCTCAACTTTCTGGTTAAGTTTAAAATAAAATTTGAATGGATAAGTTTTTCATGTACTTTTTAAAAAATCTGTATGTAGAAGAGATCCTATTCAGTATTCTGTTTGTTGTTTATGAAAATGTTTTTATCTATGATTATTTGCTAAGTTCAAAATAAAAAACACATTTTTAAACGCTAAGATATAACATCTGTAAACCTAATAAAATGATATTCTAAGTATAAAAAAAAGTCCTAGGTTGCTTAAAAAATGATTGAAAAGAAACATGAATCCATGAAAAGAAACATGAAAAAAGTCACCTTTAATTTTTACAGAGCTTCACTTTCACATATATCATCTCACTTCATTGGATCACCTCAAATATAAAGACAGAGTTGAAACAGGCATTATCTTCATTTTACAAGGGAGGAAACCAGCTCAAAGAAGTGCAATAGCCAGCTTGGCATATAGTTAGAATAAAGTCAGACAAAATATTTTTAAAAGGTAGCAACAAGATTCAAAGGAGAAATATTTTGATTTCATGTTAAACATACAGACTATTATAATGAAAAGAGCATTGAAGTCGAGGTTTTAAGTATGCTATTTGCTATATGACCTTGGTCAAAGTCATCCCATTTACCTCTAGCCTTAGTTTCCTCATCTGCCAAAGAAGAGAGTAGGACTAGATGTTCTATTTCCATCTTCTATGAAATGCAGACAATCAATAAGCATTTAAATGTATTACTGAAATTTTTGTTGACTGACTAGAGACTTCCAACAAGGCTTTAAGGCGAGGTTTTAGACTGAGTCTAAACCAGACAGATAAGCAAACAGATCCAATATCACTGGTTTCCTGTGTAATCCTATATATTTTATCCTCAGCCCTTAGCACAGTAACCTGGCACAAAGTAGTTAATAAATGTTTACTGACTGATTTATTGGTTTCATATAAAATTATATATAGGTAACTATTTCGATATGAATGGTTTCCTTTGTAAACCTAAATGTTTTATATAAAATTATATGTAAACGTTAAATGATAAGATTCCTTTGTAATCCTATGTATTTCATTTTACATAAAAATTACAGATAACTATTTCAATTTAATTATTGCAATCCTGTATATTTTATATGAAAATTACAGATAATTATATTTCAGTATGATACATTTCCTTTGTAATTCTACATACTTTTACATAAAATTACATCGATTACAAAGAAAATTATATTGAAATAGTTATTTTATGTAAAACAAAATACACATGATTATAAAGGAATCCTACATATTGCAAAAAGGTCATATCTAAGTATTTTATTTTACATAAAAATTATATATGACTCTATTGCAATTTGTATTCCTCTGTATTTTATGTAAAAATTATATATAAATATTTTCAACATGATTCGTTTCTTTTATAATCCTGTGTATTTTATCTTACACAAAATTATATAGATAAAAATTATAGTTAATTATTTCAGTATGATTGGTTTCTTTTGAAATCTTGTGCATTTTATTTATGGATTTGAAATTTTTACTGGGAAGGCCTATAAATGCTTCATGAGGCCTCCTAAAGGTGGGATGTGAGGGGAAGCAATGACAAAGATTAAGAACGCTTTGCTTCAATCCCAACTCTTGGGGTGTCGCCTTTTCCGTGAGAAAACAATAACGCTAAGAAAACCAGCCACAGATGTAGCATTTTAAGGCTTTGCTTTAACAAGTGCTTGGGGTTGCCTGGTGAGGAAGGGTTTTTTTGTTTTTTGTTTTTTACCACAGTCTCTCCCACCCTGAGGTCCCTCTGCAGATTTTCCAACCCACCGGGGCAGCACCTCACCCCACCCCCAGCCCGATCGAACAGAACCCGCGCTTATCCACCCCAAACCTCCGAACCCCATCCCCATCCCTACTTTGGGGGGCTTCGTAGGCTCTAGTTCTCCAAGAGTAGGTCACAAGGGTCAATATCACCCCATTTTCCCTGTAAATCCTGGGCTACTCACCTGGAGTAAAATCTGGGTTCGGCGACCGATCCTCCGTTCAGGCAGCCTTAGGGACCAGGCCGCGTTCCCATGGAAACTGGGCTATGTGCCGAACCACAGACCACATACAACCACATCCACAGCTACCTTCGCGAGTGTCTCGGTCAAAGTCTTCCCCGCAGGAAACTGGTCTTTCAGCTCCGGGTTCTCGGCAACTCTGGTCCTCCCCCTCCCACCCACCCTGATTCATTCCCTCCTACTGACTGCCTAGGGAATAATGGTACCTCTCTGAGACCTTAAGGACAAGTCCTGGATGATGATGGCTGGCATTTATACATCCCAAATAAAATTTGTAAAGATTACTTTTCGTCACCTAATTGTATCCTTATAATAATCCAAAGTATTATTATTAGTAGTATTAGTATTATTATTATCATCATCATCATCATCATCTCCATTTTACAGATGGGGAAACTAAGGCAGATAGATTGAGTAGCTTGCCCAAGTTCACAAACAAGAGGATACATTTGACTAGTTCTGGTATTCAATGCACCACCTAGGTACCAAAGGATATGTATCCATCCAAGTCATGAAGACACTTTGGGTGTGTCTTTATTCCTGTAATGTAAAAGTGAAGAAGACTTTGCTCTCACTTGCACTTAAACACCTGGGCTGCCTCCTTGAAGAGAGACTTCCTCAGCAATTATTCCCTTAAGCTTTCCTTCTATGGGTCTCAGTTTCCTCGTGAGGCATTTTGTATGAAAGTAAAGCTATGTAAGAATTAAAGAAGGACACTTTCACTTTAAAAAAAGTTTTATTTTGAAATATGACAAATATGGGAATATGTTTTGCATGATTTTATTTGTCTAATTGATGTTATATTGCTTGTGTTTTCAAGGAGTAGGAGGAAGGGAGAGAATTTAGAACACAAATTTTTTAAACTGAATGTTAATATTTTAAAATGTCTTTGGGAAAGGGGCAGCTAAGTGCCTTAGTGGATAGAAAACCAGGCCTGAAGACAAATCTTAGGTTCATATTTGGCCTCAGACATTTCCTAGCTGGGCAAGTCACTTGACCGCAGTTGCCTAGCCCTTATTGTTCTTCTGCCTTTGAAGGCAAGGACTTTTCAAAATATATTGGGAAATACTTAATAAAATTAATTAATTAAAAAAATTAAAGCTGGCCTTTTACCTGACCAAAATGAGAGGGTTGGAGTAAATTATTTTAAGAAAGAATCTTTTATAGGTATATGATTTAAACATAAAGAGTGATATCATAAGTAAATTAGGGGAATATAAATTAGTTTACCTGCCAGATCTATGGAGAAAGGAAAATTTTATGACCAAACAAGAGATAGTGAACATTACAAGATATAAAATGAATAATTTTGATTATATTAACTTAAAATGATTTTGTACAAACAAAACCAATGCAACAAGATCAAAAGAGAAGCAACAAACTGGGGGAAATTTTTATAACAAATTTCTCTGACAAAGGTCTACTTTCTGACAGATATAAATTGGAACTATGCCCAAAGGCTTTAAAAGACTGCCTGCTCTTTGTTTTTTTGTTTCTTGTTTTAATTTTTTAGAAAAAAATTTTTCCATGGTTACATGATTCATGTTCTTACTCTCTCCCCTCCCAAACCACCCCCAGCCCAAACACATCTCCACTGGTTTCTTCATGTGTCATTGATCAAGAGCTATTTCATATTACTGACAGTTGCACTAGGGTAATCATCTAGAGTTTACTTCCCAAATCATGTCTTCATCAACTCATGTGTTCAAGAAGTTGTTTTTCTTCTGTGTTTCCACTCCTGTAGTTCTTCCTCTGAATGTGGGTAGCGTTTTTTTCCATAAGTCCCTCAGAATTGTCCTGGGTCATCGCATTGTTGCTAGTACAGACGTCCATTACATTAGATTGTACCACAGTGTATCCATCTCTGTATATAATGTTCTCCTGGTTCTGCTCCTTTCACTCTACATCTACATCCTGGAGGTCATTCTAGTTCACATGAAATTCCTCCAGTTTACTATTCCTTTGAGCACAATAGTATTTCATCATATACCACAATTTGTTCAGCCATTCCCCAATTGAAGGGCATACCATCGTTTTCCAGTTTTTTGCCACTACAAAGAGCATGGCTATAAATATTTTTGTACATGTCTTTTTCCCTATGATCTCTTTGAGGTACAAACCCAGCAATGGTATGGCTGGATCAAAGGGCAGGCAATCTTTTAGCACTCTTTGGGCATAGTTCCAAATTGCCAGCCAGAAGTGTTGGATCAATTCACAACTCCACCAGCAATGCATTAATGTCCTAATTTTGCCACATCCCCTCCAACATTCATTACTCTCCTCTACTGTTATTTTAGCCAATCTGCTAGGTGTGAGGTGATATGTCAGAGTTGTTTTAATTTACATTTCTCTAATTATTAGAGATTTAAAACACTTTCTCATGTCCTTATTGATACTTTTGATTTCTTTATCTGAAAATTGCCTATTCATGTCCCTTTCCCATTTATCAATTGGGGAATGGCTTGATTTTTTTATACAATTGATTTAGCTCCTTGTATATTTGAGAAATTAGACCTCTGTCAGGATTTTTTGTTATAAAGATTTTTTTCCAGTTTGTTGTTTCCCTTCTGATTTTGGTTACATTGTTTTTGTTTGTACAAAACCTTTTTAATTTAATGTAACCAAAATTATTTATTTTACATTTTGTAATTTTTTTCCAACTCTTGCTTGGTTTTAAAATCTTTCCTTTCCCAGAGAGCTATCAAGTATACTATTCTGTGTTCAATTCATTTACTTATAGTTTCCTTCTTTATATTCAAGTCACTCACCCATTCTGAATTTATCTTGGTGTAGGTTGTGAGATGTTGATCTAAACCTAATCTCTCCCATATTGTTTTCCAATTTTCCCAGCAGTTTTTGTCAAATAATGGATTTTTGTCCCAAAAGTTGGGCTCTTTGGGTTTATCATACACTGTTTTGCTGACGTCACTTACCCCAACTCTATTCTACTGATCCTCCCTTCTGGCTCATAGCCAGTACGATATTGTTTTGATGACCACTGCTTTATAGTATAGTTTTTTTTCCATTATTTCCCTTGATATTCTTGATCTTTTGTTCTTCCAAATAAACTTTGTTATAGTTTTTTCTAATTCAGTAAAAAAGTTTTTTGGTAGTTTGATAGGTATGACACTAAATAAGTAAATTAATTTGGGTAGAATGGTCATTATTATGTTAGCTCATCCTACCCATGAGCACTCAATGTTTTTCCAATTGTTCAGATCTAGTTTTAATTGTTTGGAAAGTGTTTTGTAGTTATGTTTGCATAATTCCTGTGTTTGTTTTGGTAGATAGATTTCTAAGTATTTTATATTGTCTAGGATGATTTTAAATGGTGTTTCTCTTTCTACCTCATGCTGCTGTAATGTGTTGGAAATATTTGGAAATGCTGATGATTTATGTGTATTTGTTTTGTATCCTGCAACTTTGCTAAAATTGTTGATTATTTCTACTAACTTTTTGGTTGATTTTCTAGGACAGGGGTTGACAACATATGGCTCTCAAGCCATATCTGGCTCTTTTGAGGGCCAGATATGGCTCTTTCTGCAGGAGCAATTTTTTTTTCAGGTGATGTTACAGGAGTGTGCATTGTGAGCACTGTACGGCTCTCATGAAATTACATTTTAAAAAATGTGGCGTTTATGGCTCTCACGGCCAAAAAGGTTGCTGACCCCTGCTCTAGGATTTTTAAGTAGACCATCATATCATCTACAAGGAGTGATAACTTAGTCTCCTCATTGCCTATTTTAATACCTTCGATTTCTTTTTCTTCTCTAATTGCTACTGCTAGTATTTCTAATACAATGTTAAATAATAGAGGTGATAATGGGCATCCTTGTTTCATACCTGGTCTTATTGGGAAGGCTTCTAATTTATCCCCATTGTATATATGATGCTTGCTGATGGTTTTAGATATATACTGTTTATTACTTTGAGGAAAGGTCCTTCTATTCCTACACTTTCTAGTGTTTTTAATAGGAACGATTGCTGTATTTTGTCAAAGACTTTTTCAGCATCTATTGCAGTGATTCCCAGAGTGGGCACTACCGCCCCCTGATGGGTGCTGCAGCAATCCAGGAAGGCAGTGATGGCCACAGGTGCATTTATCTTTCCTATTAATTGATATTAAAATAAAAAAATAATTTCCAGGGGGCTAAGTAATATTTTTGCTGTAAAGGGGACAGTAGGCCAAAAAAGTTTGGGAACCACTGATCTATTGAGATAATCATGTGATTTTTGTTTGTTAGATTGTTGATATGGTCAATTATGTGGATGGTTTTTCTAATGTTGAACCAACCTTGCATTGCTGGTATAAATCCTACCCGATCATGATGGATGACCCTCAAAAAGACAATAGTCTTTTTGCTAGTATTCTATTTAAGGTTTTTGCATTTTTGTTCTTTAGGGAGATAGGTCTGTAGTTTTCTTTCTGTTTTTGGTCTGCCTGGCTTTGGAATCAGTACCATATTAGTGTCATAAAAAAGAATTTGGTAGGACTCCTTCTTTGCTTACTATGTCAAATAATTTGTAAAGTATTGGGATTAGTTGTTTTTTGAATGTTTGATAGAATTCACTTGTGAATCCATCAGGCCCTGGGGATTTTTTCTTAGGGGGTTCTTTGATGGCTTGTTCAATTTCTTTTTCTGATATGGGATTATTTAAGTATTCTATTTCTTCTGCTGTTAATCTAGGCAATTTTTATTTTTGTAAATATTCACCCATATCACCTACATTGCTATATTTATTGCCATATAATTGGGCAAAATAGTTTTTAATGATTGCCTTAATTTCCTCTTCATTAGAAGTGAGGTCTCCCTTTTCATCTATGATACTGTTAATTTGGTTTTCTTCTTTTCTTTTTTAAATAGATTTACCAGTACTTTTTCTATTTTATTTATTTTTTCAAAATACCACCTTCTAGTCTTATTTATTAATTCAATAGTTCTTTTATTTCCAATTTTACTAATTTCTCCTTTGATTTTTAGTATTTCTAATTTAGTTTTCATCTGGGGATTTTTAATTTGTTCACTTTCTAGTTTTTTAAGTTGCATGCCCAATTCATTAACCTCTGCCCTCCTTAGTCTGCTAAAATATGCTCTCAATGACATAAATTTTCTCTTTGGAACTGCTTTGGCTGCATCCCATAGGTTTTGGTAAGAAGTCTCATCATTGTCATTGTCTTCAATGAAATTATTACTTGTTTCTATGATTTGTTCTTTCACTAAATTATTTTGGAGAATCATATTATTTAATTTCCTATTAATTTTTGGTTTGCCTCTCCATGTTCCCTTGCTAATTATTATTTTTATTGCATTATGATCTGATAAGGTTGCATTTATTATTCCTACTTTTTTGCATTTGTTTGCCATGTTTCTATGCCCTAGTACATGGTCAATCTTTGTGAATGTTCTATGTGCTGCTGAAAAGATGTATTCTTTTTTGTCCCTATTTATTTTTCTCTATGTATCTATTAACTAATTTTTCTAGGATTTCATTCACCTCTCTTATCTCTTTCTTATTTATTTTTTGCTTTGATTTATCTAGATCTGATAGGGGAAGGTTGAGGTCACCCACTAGTATAGTTTTGCTATCTATTTCATCCTTGAGCTCTGCTAGCTCCTCCTTTAGAAATCTGGATGCTATACTATTTGGTGCATACATATTGGGTACTGATATTTCTTCATTGTTTATATTGCCTTTTATCAGGATGTAATTACCTTCCCTATCTCTTTTAACCAGATCTATTTTTACTCTGGCTTTATCAGAAATCATTAAGATAACTACTTCCTTCTTTTTCTAAGTTGAAGCTTAATAGATTTTGCTCTAGCCTTTCATTTTTGCTCTATGTCTGCCTGTCTCATGTGTGTTTCTTGTAGATAACATATGGTAGGAATTTGGTTTCTAATCCACTCTGCTATTTTCTTCTGTTTTATGGGCGAGTTCATCCCATTCACAATTGGAGTTATAATTATCAACTGTATATTCCCAGACATTTTGATTCTCTCTCCTTGTCCTGCCCTTTCTTCTTTCACTATTTCCTTCTATACCAGTGTTTTGTTTTTAATCAGTTCCCCTGATCCCCTCCCTTATCGTACTTCCCTTTCTCCCCTCTCCCTTCTTATTCCCCTCTTATTCTTCTTTAGGGTCTTTTTAAGCTACCACTCCACCTTCTCCATCCATAGTGTTGCTTCCCTCCCCACCAGTCCTTTTGTTACCCTTCTACTTCTCTATAGGGTGTGAATCAAATCTCTGCCCCAATGGATCTGATTATTCTTCCCTCTTTAAGTTAATTTCAATGCACTTAAGTATTAAGTATT
>NW_025389800.1:0-6609 GCF_016433145.1 Gracilinanus agilis | reverse complement strand
AGAGGAATATTTAGATCTCCCACTAGTATGGTTTTACTATCTATTTCCTTCTTGAGCTTTGCCAGTTTCTCCTTTATGAATTTGGGTGCTATGCCACTTGGTGCATACATATTAAGCAGTGTTATTTCCTCATTGTTTATACTGCCTTTAATCAGGATGTAATGACCTTCCCTGTCTTTTTTAATCATATCTATTTTTACTTTGGCTTTGTCAGAATTCATAATAGCCATTCCTGCCTTCTTTTTCTCATTTGACGCCCAAAAGATTTTACTCAAGTCCTGAACCTTAAACTTGTGTATGTCCACCCGCCTCATATGTGTTTCTTGTAGACAACATATGGTAGGATTTTGGTTTCTAATCCACTCTGCTATTTGCTTCCGTTTTATGGGCGAGTTCATCCCATTCACATTCAGAGTTATAATCATCAGTTGTGCATTTGCTGACATTTTCGTATCCTCCTGTATTCCTACCCCCTTTTTTTTTTAAATATTATTTCCTTTTAAACCAGTGGTTTGCTATTAAGCCGTTATCCCTTATCCCCTCCCTTGATTAACTTCCCTTTCTACCCCCTCCCTTATTTTCCCCCTCTTTTTGTTTTTAAAGGCCTTATGAATTCCCTCCCCCTTCTCCCCACCCTTTTTTTTGACCTCCCCACTCCCCTGCTCCCCTTGGTTTATCCCTTCTGATTTTCTCAGAAGGGTTAGATAAGAGTTTTATGTCCCAATGGATAGTATAGCTACTCTTCCTTCTCCCAGTTGATTACACTGAGAGTAAGGTTTGATCATTACCTCTTAATGCTCTCTTCCTCTCCTTCTTATAATAGTATTTGTCCCCTCTCCTTCCCATGCCCTCTTTGTGTGTAACAGAATATCCTATTTTTCTTATTCACTCAAGTTTCTCTTGGTGTCCCCTGCTATTCACCCCCTCTTTTCCATCCCCCATGTCATCTTAGATTATTTAGTGTTCCACCCTCACCCTGTGAATTATTCTTCTGATTACTATAATAGTGGATGCTATAATAGTGAATAAAGTTCACTACAGAGAATTATATATAACATTTCTCTACATAGGAATACAGATAATTAATTAGATCTCACTGAGGCCCTTAAAAAGGCAAATTTAAAAATTATAAGTTTTCTTTCTTTCCCCTCTGTATCTTATTTACCTTTTCATGTTTCTCTCGATTTTTGTGGTTGGATATCAAACTTTCCATTTAGCCCTGGTCTTTTCTGTTCAAATACCTGGAATTCTTCAATTTTGTTGAATGCCCATACTTTCCCCTGGAAATATATAGTCAATTTTGATGGGTAGTTGATCCGTGGTTGCAGGCCCAGCTCTCTTGCCTTTCTGAATATCGTATTCCAAGCCTTGCGATCTTTTAGCTTGGAGGCTGCGAGATCCTGTGTGATCCTGATTGGTGCTCCTTGATATTTGAATTGTCTCTTTCTGGCTTCTTGTAAAATTTTTTCTTTTGCTTGGAAACTCTTGAATTTGGCAATTATATTTCTGGGCATTTTCTTATCTGGATCGAATGTTGCGGGTGTTCTATGGATCCTTTCAATGTCTATATTGCCCTCTAGTTGTAGGACTTCAGGGCAATTTTGCTGAATAATTTCTGTTAATATGGAGTCCAGGTTTCTATTAATTTCTGGTTTTTCTGGAAGACCAATGATTCTCAAATTGTCTCTTCTAGACCGGTTTTCTTGGTCTGTCACTCTCTCATTGAGATATTTCATGTTTCCTTCTATTTTTTTCAGTCTTTTGACTTTGTTTTATTTGTTCTTGTTGTCTTGAGAGATCATTAGCTTCTAATTGCTCAATTCTAGCCTTTAGGGATTGGTTTTCGGCTATAATCTTTCGGTTTTCGGCTATGATCTTTCGGTTTTCGGCTATAATCTTCCGGTTTTCAGCTATAATCTTCTGGTATTCCTTTTCAATCTGGTCATTTCTGGTGTTCAATTTGCTTATCAGTTCATTTGGTTTCTGAGCCTCACTTTCCAATTGCAAGATTCTATCTTTTAATCTATTATTTTCTTGCCAGATCTCTTCCATTTTCCTCAAAATCTCAGTTTTGAACTCTTCCATAGCTTGTGAGGAGTTTTCCTTATTTGAGGAGGGTCTGGATGCTTGTTTGTTCTCCTCCTCTGTTTGCTCGGTTATCTGGATTTTCTCTGTGTAAAAGTTGTCGAGTGTTAAAGGCTTCTTTTTCTTATTGTTAATCTTTCTCTTCTGAACTTCCTGAGACTGGGTAGCCATCATTAGCCCAGCAGCTTCTCAGGTTTATCCTCGCGCTCAGGGTCTGTCCGTGGTCAAGCCCTTTGGTGGACCCCCTTGCTTGATCCTCTGCCGGAGGTTTCTTTACAAGTCTCAGGGCGCTGCTTCCACAGTCGTATACCCGTCTGCACTGGTTCCCCATTCAGGGTTTCAGATATTTAGCTTGTGGCTGTGTCTGCCTCCACCTACGCCTCCGCTCGTGCCTGCGCTCTGAGCCTGGGCTCTGCGCCCTGCGTCTGCTTTCGGCGCCCTGCTCCCGCACTCAGATTTTGTGTGTGTTCGTTAGCTTTTTGGGGTCCTAAATCTTGCTGCTCTCAGGAACAGGCCCCGGAGCTGCCAATGACTCAATGGGTGCCCCAAACTTGCTCTATTTCTTTTTAGCTGGCTTTGGCGCTACAGGTGTTGTGTGTGGAGGGTGTTGGGGTGGGGTGGTTGCTCAGCCCGCGATTTAGTGAGAGCTGTTTCACCCCTTTATCGCATGGAAATGTCCCGATTCCACGTACCTTTCACGCTGTGCCCTGTTGTGGGGTTCCTCCGTTCGTCTGGATTTGTTTTTATGTCCCCTTGAGGAGTTTTGTGTGTTTTGGTCAGGAGAGGTTAAGAGCTGCTTCTTACTCTGCCACCATCTTAACCCGGCACCTCTCTTTCTTTTTAAATCATGTTTCAAAATATAAATCATTGGTGCACTTCATTCACTTCTTCATTTACCAATCAGGGAGCTAGAACTCTTCCACTCTTCTTCCTTCAAGCCAGTTCAGGATCAGAATCCCACAATATGGAAGATATAATCTATTCAACAGTAGAGTGAGCCTTGGAGGTTAAATACCTCAAAAGACCTTTATTCTGCTCTCAGGAGCAGGCCCTGGTGACCCCAGGTAGCTGCCAAAGACTTAATGGGTGCCCCAAACTTGCTCTAACTCTTTTGAGCTGGCTTTGGCACTGTAGGTGGTATGGGGTAGGGGAGGGGGTTGCTCATCTCACGTTTTAGTGAGAGCTGTTTCACCCCTTTATAGCATGGAAATGCCCCGATTCCAATTACCAACAATGCTGCGCCCTGTTGTGGGGTCCCTATGTTCCTCTGGATTTGTTTTTGTGTCTTCTTGAGGAGTCCTGTATGTTTTGGTTAAGAGAGGTTAAGCAGCTGGTTTTTACTCTGCCATCATCTTAACCAGGAAGTCTAGAGTCAGTCATCAGTAGCCTCCCTGGTTCCAGGATTCCATACCTCCCTGCCTTGACTGTCATTTATGCCTCTCTCTTTCTACTCTTTGAACAGAAATTGATAATTAAATCAATATTACCATTGTTTTTCTGAATGGCATGACAATCTACTTTTAGACTCCTTTATTTTTCAATGAAATATGTCATATTTTCCATTTTTTCTTTTGTTTTATTGTTTCTTGATGTCTCATGAAGTCATCTTCTATTTGCCCAATTCTAATTTTTAGGAAATGAATTTCTTTCATGACCTTTTGATCCTCTTTTTCCATTTGGACCATTCTACTTTTCACGGAACTCTTTTCTTCATTGGATTTTTGTAACTCTTTTTTCAGTTGACCAATTTTGCTTTTTAAGTTTTTTCTTTTTTCTTTTTTTTTGCATTACTTTCATTTCTTTTTTCCCATTTTTCTTTGACCTGTTTTGTTTGATTTTTGAATTTCTTTTTGAGTTTTTCCTAGTTTTCTTTGAAGTTTTGCATGTACTTGCTTGGATCTTACTATCCCTTGATGATTTTATGCTTTGATCATTTTCCCAGCCTTTTTTTTGCCTGTGGACTGGCAGTTTTGAAAGCTGCTGATTCTGTCTCTTCTGCTGATGGCTTGCAGAGCTATTCTTCCCTGGGGCTAAGGGCTTCCTCACAGCACAGGCTTGAGAAGGCAAGCACTATGATCTTTTGGGCCTCATGGTAGGCTGGTGCCAGGGCTAGAAATTTCAAGGGGTGTATATCTGGGGTCTGGGGTGCTTTGTTATTATATAGTTATAGTATAGGCAGGGTCCAAAGTTATCTTATATCCAGGCTTGGAACCTGGTGCAGTGGGTGGGAAGTGGTCAGTCAGCACTCCTTTGTGTGCAGTTTTGCTTCTGTTTCTCCCCTATCCTCTGAAAATCCCATGAAAATTGACTCTCTCTCTCTCTGCCTACCTTTCAAGTTGTGCTCAGCAGGAGAGTACCCTCACTCTGTCTTGCTGTTGGTTTTTGACTCCTACTGTTTTGAGGCACTTTTTAAAGATTGGTTTGGAAGGATTGTTGGAGAACTTTCAGCTTTCATTGCTTTGCCATCTTGGATCTGTCCCCAAACTCCTTTATTTTTGCCTACCACTTCCTATTTCTCATCCTATTGGCGTTCCTATCTCCCTCTTCCCTACCCTTCCACTGGGTATGCCTGTTTCACTGTGAATAAACTCCCTTTCACATTAAACCTCTCCCCTCCTCTGAGAATCACCTTATATTTACTTATTAGGTACATATTATCTGACTTCTAATAATATTTAAGCTCTTTTGAAGTAGGGCTGATTGATTTTGCCATATCCTCAGTTCCTAACAGAGTGTCTTGGCTCATATTGGGAGCTTATGAATTTTTTTTGATAAATTTAAATTCTTTAGTTCCATAGAATAATGGTTAGAGTATTTGTGGTGCCTAGAGGGTTCAGTATGGGCAGCTTTGGCACAACGAATAGAACATTGGACCTAGAGTCATGAAGATCTGTATTCAAATCCAGCCTCAGATATTTTATTAGCAGTGCAACACTGGACAAATCACTTAACCCTGTTTGCTTCAGTTTCCTCATCTGTATACTTGAGCTGGAGAATGGAATATCAAACCATTCTAGTGTCTTTGCCAAGAAAACCCCAAATGGGGTCACAGAGTTGGACATGACTGAACAACCATTTCATGTTTATCACCATGGTAGGAGTTGATACATGGGTAAATAGAAGCCATTCTAAGCCAATCTTGTTCCCTCCTCTGAACCTCTGTTCTCCCTGCTATAAAGTATGTGTAGGAAGAGAAGCAGGGGAGGAGAGTTTAACTTGATTATCCCTTACATCCATTTCTATTCTATGATTCTACCATTATGTAAAAGTGTATCTTTCATTGATTTTCCAGAGTTCTTTTATGTTAATGATAATATGCCCCATTTCTAGAGCACTTTTAGATTTCTTAAGTCTCTTCCCCGTGTGATAGGGTGTTCTTCTCCTTGGTTTGCTATCTCTAGGCTTTAGAGATCACTTAGTACAATACTAAGGATTTATTTTACAAATGAGGAAACTAAGGCCTAGAGAGATCTGGAGAGACTTCATCAAGGTCACATGTAGCTTTTTATACCAAACACAATTAGGGAGACTTTTTCACCCCAGCTCTATTGTATTTTCTTGCCATATCACACAGAGCTTCCCAAAGTTTATAGAACCTGGCATTTGAAACAGTCTTATTCTCATTCCATCCTTTACAGAGGAGCTCCAGAAATGGTTCCTTCTAGAATATTTGTTTTGTGGCCATTATCTGGATCTGGGATACCTTTTGGAGATAATCAATATGTAGTTCTGGAAATGTTTACAGGAGTTTTGTGCAATTATGTCCCTTCTATGAGTCCCTAGAAAGGTCATTTAGAAAGGTTAGAATTGGGAAACAAGGCACAGGCACTAGGAAATTCACTTCTTACTTTCTTCCCTTTTATATCCCTCCAAGTTAGGATGGAATAATCAGAGTCAAATACTAATGACTATTATATTTTTATTTCTGTGAAGAGTTGAGCACCCTCCAGGATTCTTCATCCTGTTGCTTTTCTTTAAGAAAAGTAAGTCTCCTAAGTGGCTCAGCAAGTTCTGAAGACAAGACATTCTGTGTTCAAATGTGGCCTCAGATACTTCTTAGCTGTGTGACCCTGGGCAAATCACTTAACCCCAACTGCCTAGCCCTTGCCACTTTTCTGCCTTGGATCTGATACTTAGTATTAATTTTAAGAAAGAAGGTAAGGGTTTAAAAAACAAAGAAAAGGAAATTTCCTTACTAGAGTTCATTTTTTCTATCCAACCTAAAATGCTTCTTTAAATCCATTCACATAATATTTTGTCACATAATATTTTGGAATCTTTGTGGACTAATGCTATGGTCTTCCATCCCTGTTGGAATCTCCCAATACATACTGTATCTAGTTCCATATCATATTGTTCTTATTCTTAGGAATCCTACAAACTGAATTGTATAATCATAGGATTTTAGAACTTGAAATCATTTAGTCTAACACTCATTTTCTAAGTGAGAAGTTATGACTTTTCTAGGATCAGAAGGGAATAAGAGAGAGAGAGAGAGAGAGAGAGAGAGAGAGAGAGAGAGAG
>NW_025389799.1:0-2088 GCF_016433145.1 Gracilinanus agilis | reverse complement strand
AATATAGATATTATTTGAAGAATAATATGTAATATATATAAAACTATGTCTTGCTTTTTTCTAGGTATCACTTCTTTCTCTGGAATTGGATATACATAAGTTATTCTTCAAATAATATTTCTGTTGCAGGATAGATAGATAGATAGATAGATAGATAGATAGATAGATAGATAGATAGATAATGTTCTCTTGGTTCTGCTCATTTCACTCTTCATAATTTCAGGAAGGTCTTTCCATCTTTTAAAAAAATTAACCTGCTTAGCAGGTCTCAGAGGAAGAAATGCTATAAAGAAATGCTGCAAATCACTTTTGATTAGGAAAATGTAAGTTAAACAACTCTGAAATACCATCTCACATCTATCAGACTGATAAATGTTGGAGGGGATATAGGAAACTGAGACACTTACATTGTTGGTGGAACTGTGAATCAATACAACCATTCTGGAGAGCAATATGGAACTGGACTCAAAGGGCCATGAAACTATACATACCCTTTGATTTGATACAGCATTACCAGTGCTGGATTTGCATCCCAAAAAGATCAGAGACAATTAAAAAAAAAAGACTTACCTGCTCCAAAAATATTTTTAGCAGCTCTTTTTGTAGTGACAAAGAATTGGAAACTGTGGGGTTGTATTTCAGTTGGGGAATGGCTGAACAAGTTGTAGTATATGGTTGTAATGGAATACTATTGTACCAGAAGAAATAGCAAACTGGAAGGGTACCAAAAAACCTCAAAAGACTTACATGAACTGATGCAAAATGAAGCGATCTGATCAGGAAAACAATGTTTACAGTAACAAATATTATACAATAGTCAACTATGACAGATGAAACCATTATCAGCAGAGCAAGTTTCTAAGAATTCACAAGGGATTCAGGATGAAAAATACTCTCCAAAGCCAAAGAAGGAACTGTTGGAGTTTGATTTGCAGATCAAAGTATGCCATCTTCCATGGTATTTCCTTCATGAGTTTTTTATTCTATGTCTGATATGTCTTCTGTCATGTCATGAGCAATATGGAAATATGTATTTCATGAAAGCATTCATATCAGACTATTTGAGAGAGAGGGAGGGAGAGAATCTGAATCTTAAAATGTCACAAACAACTGTCAAAAACTATTTCTACGGGTTTCCGGGTTAAGATGGCGGCAGAGTAAAAAGCAGCTCTTAACCTCTCCTGACCAAAACACACAAAACTCCTCAAGGGGACATAAAAACAAGTCCAGACGAAAGAAGGAACCCCACAACAGGGTGCAGCGTGGAAGGTACGTGGAATCGGGACATTTCCATGCTATAAAGGGGTGAAACAGCTCTCACTAAATCGCGGGCTAAGCAACCACCCCACCCTCAACCCCTCCACACACAATACCTATAGCGCCGAAGCCAGCTAAAAAGAAATAGAGCAAGTTTGGGGCACCCATTGAGTCATTGGCAGCTCAAGGGCCTGTTCCTGAGAGCAGCAAGATTTGGGACCCTAATAAGCCAAAGAACGCACGCGAACTCTTGAGTGCGGGAGCAGAGCGCAGGAGCGGTGGAGGTGTGGGTGGAGGCAGACACAGCCACGAGCTAAAGCTCTGAAACCCTGAGTGGGGAACCAGCGTAGGCAGGTATACGATTGTGGAAGCAGCGCCCTGAGACTTGTAAAGGAACCTCCGGCAGATGATCAAGCAAGGGGGTCCACCAGGGGGCTTGACCTTGGAAAAAACCAGAACTCAGACCTCAGGACCCAAAAGACCGCGGACAGACCTCGAGCGCGAGGATAAAGCTGAGAAGCTGCTGGGTTAATGATGGCTACCCAGACTCAGGAAGTTCAGAAGAGAAAGATAAACAACAAGAAAAAGAAGTCTTTAACACTCGACAACTTTTACACAGAGAAAATCCAGACAACTGAGCAAAGAGAGGAGGAGAACAAACAAGCATCCGGACCCTCCTCAAATAAGGAAAACGGGTCACAAGCTATGGAAGAGTTCAAAACTGAGATTCTGAGGAAGATGGAAGAGATCTGGCAAGAAAATAACAGTTTAAAAGGTAGAATCTTGCAATTGGAAAGTGAGGCTCAGAAATCAAATGAACTGATAAGCAAA
>NW_025389798.1:0-1507 GCF_016433145.1 Gracilinanus agilis | reverse complement strand
CTGGAAAGACCTACATGAACTGATGCAAAATGATGTGAGCAGAACCAAAACACTGTACATAGTAACAGAAATATTGTATGACAAACATTTACCAATGATTTAGTTCTTCTTTGTAATATAGTAATGCAAGAAAATCCTCAAGGACTCATGATAAGAAATACCATCTGCCTCCAGAGAAGGACTGCTGGAGTCTGAATGTAGGTGGAGACATAGTATATTTCACTTTGTTTCTTCAATTTTGTTTGTTCGTGTTCTCTTTCAAAAAATATAGAAAGATATTTTACACTATTACATATGAAAAATCTATACTAGATTGTTTGCTCTATGAGAGGGGAGGGGAATGAGGGAGAGAGAAAATTGGGCTAACCCTAAAAAATTAAGATTAAAATTGTTTTTTTCATGAAATTGAAGAAGAGTATTATTCAATAAACAAACCTTCTGCTTTAGAATCAATACCAAATATAAACTCCAGGACAGGACAGAGGAGTGGCAAGGGCAAGGCATCTGTGGCCAAGTGATTTTCCCTGGGTCACACAACTAGGAAGTGTCTAAGGCTAGATTTGAAACCAGGACCTCCTGCCTCCAGGCCTAGCTTTCTGTCTGCTGAGTCACCTAGCTGCCTCTTCTACTTCTTTTATTAATGAATTTATTAGTGAAATTACTGTCCTCCATTCTTCCCCAACTCCCACCTTTTTTTAGGGGACTCTATCTCTATTGTTCTTAAGCTCCCACTTCACCAGTTTCTATGATCTATTCCCTTTCTTCCCCATTTCTACCTCCTGCCTTTTCTGGCTTCCTTCATGTCCCAGGTACAGTTCCATCTTTATGTTCTACTCTTCCCATCTCAACCCTATAGTTATTTAACTAGTTCAGAGCCACACTGACATCAACTCCCACATCCATTTATCCCTTGCCAAACATCATCTCTGGATTACTCCCACCATCTACCTCCTCTCCTCCTACCTGCTGTTTTTCTGCTACTGTATAGAGCTGGAGAAAGTAATACCACCTTGATGACTGAATATATTATAAATTAATGTTATCCAACTCAGCTGGGACTTCACTACATTTTATTCTTCTCTATTGGTTCTCTATCTCACTCCCCACAGAAACTGTTCTGAACTTTCTTCTAAAACCTCCCACAACTTTCCTTAACTCCACTCTTTCATTTACTTTATTGAGACAATTGAGGCCATTCTCCAGGAACTCCACCTTTCTCCTTTTCTTTGTACCTGTTTGAATATCATTTCCCACTCTCTCCTTTGTCCCAGTCTTCTTTCCTAACTGTTTTATCTTTAGATTGTGAGCTTCTTGAGGGAAGGATCTATCTTTGTCTCTCTTTTTTGATCCTCATTTCTTAGCACAGTGCCTGGCACATAGTAGCTGCTGAAGTAGTTTTTGTAAAGGAAAAGAATCTGAGCTTAAGCTTAGATCTAACCTTGTGCCTCCTCCCCCATTCAATAAAGTCCAGCAATTCCCTGTTTGCAGCTAGGATAAAATATACATT
>NW_025389797.1:0-6860 GCF_016433145.1 Gracilinanus agilis | reverse complement strand
TGAACATAGAGGCAAAAATTTTAAATAGAATACTAGCAAAAAGACTCTAGCAAGTGATCAAGAGGATTATCATCAGGTGGGATTTATACCAGGAATGCAAGGATGGTTCAACATTAGGAAAACCATCCACATAATTGACTGTATCAACAAGCTAACAAACAAAAAGCACATGGTTATCTGAATAGATGCTGAAAAAGCCTTTGACAAAATACAACATCCATTCCTATTGAAAACACTAGAAAGTATAGGAATAGAAGGACCTTTCCTAAAAATAATAAACAGTATATACCTAAAACCATCAACAAGCATCATCTACAATGGGAATAAATCAGAAGCCTTCCAAATAAGATCAGGAGTGAAACAAGGATGTCCATTGTCACCTCTATTATTTAACATTGTACTAGAAACACTAGGAGTAGCAATTAGAGAAGAAAAATAAATTGAAGGTATTAAAATAGGCAATGAAGAGACTAAGCTATCACTCTTTGAAGATGATATGATGGTCTACTTAAAAAATTCTAGAGAATCAACTAAAAAGCTAGTGGAAATAATCAACAATTTTAGCAAAATTGCAGGATACAAAATAAATGCACATAAATCATCAGCATTTCTATGTATTTCCAACACAACTCAGCAGCAAGAGTTAGAAAAAGCAATTCCATTTAAAATCACCCTACATAGATAATATAAAATATTTAGGAATCTATCTGCCAAGACAGCCACAGGAATTACATGAACACAACTACAAAACACTGTCCACAAAATTAAAACTAGATCTAAACAATTGGAGAAACATTAATTGGTCATGAGTAGGATGAGTTAACATAATAAAAATGACCATCCTACTGAAATAAATTTAATTATTTAGTGCTATACCTATCAAACTACCAAAAAACTTTTTTTTTACTAAATTAGAAAAGAAATAACAAAGTTCATTTGAAAGTATGAAAGACCTAGAGTATCAGGGGAAATGATGAGGGAGGTGGTCTAGCAGTACCAGATCTTAAACTGTACTATAAAGCAGTAGTAATGAAAACAATATGGTACTGGTGAAGAGACAAAAGGGAGGATCAGCAGAATAGCCTTTGAGTAAGTGACCTCAGCAATGACAGTGTATGATAAACCCAATGTTCCCACCCACTTTTTGACAAAAACTGCAGGGAAAATTGTAAAACAATATGGGAGAGATTGGGTCTACATCAACAACTCATACCCTATACCAAAATAAATTCAAAATGGGTGAATGACTTGAATATAAAGAAGAAAACTCTAAGTAAATTAGGTGAGCACAAAATAGTATACTTGTCAGATCTCTGGGAAAGGGAAGATTTTAAAACCAAGCAAGAGGAGGAAGCTAGGTAGCTCAGTGTATTGAGATCCAGGCCTAGTGACGGGAGTTCCTAGGTTCAAATCTGGCATCAGACACTTTCCAGCTGTGTGACACTGGGCAAGTCACTTGACCCCCATTGCCTAACCTTACCACTCTTCTGCCTTGGAGCCAATAGAGAGCATTGGCTCCAAGATAGAAGGTAAGGGTTTAAAAAAACAAGCAAGAGGTATAAAAAATTACAAAATGTAAAATAAATAATTATAATTTTATTTAACTAAAACGTTTTTGTACAAGCAAAATCAATGCTACCAAAATTAGAACTGAAGCAACAAATTGGGAAAAAATCTTTATAAGAAAAAAAGTCTGACAAAGGTCTAATTCCTCAAATATATAACAAGCTAAATCAATTGTACAAAAATTCAAGCCATTCTCCAATTGATCAATGGGAAAGGGACATGAATAGGCAATTTTCAGATAAAGAAATCAAAACTATCAACAAACACATGAAAAAGTGTTCTCAATCTTTTATAATTAGAGAAATGCAAAACAAAACAACTCTGAGGTACTACTTCACATCTAGTAGATTAGCTAGCATGACAGCAAAGGAAAGAAATAAATATTGGAGAGGATGTGGCAAAATTGGGAAATTAATGCATTGCTGTTAAGAGTTGTGAATTAATCAAACCTTTCTGCATGGCAATTTGGAACTATGACCAAAGGGCTATAAAAACAGTCTGCCCTTTGATCCAGCCATAGCTCTGCTGGGTTTTATACCCCAAAGAGATCATAGGGAAAAAGACTTGTACAAAAATATTTATAGATGCACTCTTTGTGGTGGCAAAAAATTGGAAAATGAGGGAATGTCCTTCAATTGGGGAATGGCTGAACTAATTGTGGTATCTGCTGGTGATGGAATTGTCCTAAAAGGAATAATGAAAATATACTAGAGGAATTCCATGTGAACTGGAATGACCTCCTGGAATTGATGCAGAGTGAAAGGAGCAGAACCAGGAGAACCTTATACAGAGACTGATGCACTGTGGTAAAATTGAATGTAATGGACTTCTCTACTAGGAGCAATGCAATGATCCAGAACAATTCTGAGGGACTCATGAGAAAGAATGCTATTCACATTCAAAGGAAGAACTTGAGAGTAGAAACACAGAAGAAAAACAACTGCTTGAACTCATGGGTTGATGGGGATATTATTGGGGTTATAGAGGATAAACAATCACCCTACTGCAACTATCAATAATATCGAAATAGGTCTTGATCAATGATATATGTAAATCCCAGTGGAATTGTGTGTTGTCTATGGGGCAGGGGTGTTTGGGGGAGAGGGCAAGAACATGAATCATGTAACCATGGAAAAATATTCTAAATAAAAATATAAATTAAAAAAAAAACTAGCTATGTGGCCATGAGCAAATCAGGGAGTGACTGGCCAGTTCCTCCTAGAGCAAGCCTCTTTTCTACTTCAATTCAGAGCATATGGTATCTCTAGTAGACATAGTCATAAAGTTTTATGGTTGAGTAGGATATTTAGAGATCATACAATCTTCTGACTCTATAGTTTTTGAGATGAGCAAATTTATATCTAGGAATATGAACTTGAAAAATGAAAGACATTAGATGTCTACTGTCAAATTTCCTATCAGCTTTTCAGACCCCAAAGTGAATGATCTTTCAAGCAATATGGTGAGGTCTAATGGCTGGATTTTCATGACAATATCTTGGCAGTGAATATTTGGTTGGGAGGGGGAATACAGGGCTGCATATTTTTAATCCACAAGTAATTGGCTGCATACTCTGCCTCCATAGAAGGATGATTCTGAGGAAACTCATCAATGGTATACTACAGGACATTGAGGAATTATAACTCCCTCCTAGTCCTTTGAAACAATGATTTATAAATGAAAGAGAGTCAGGGAAACTTGGTTCAGCCATTTCTAAAGCAAATCAAGTAAACCCATAGCAGATAAATTCATTATTCCAAAGAAGCGTGATAAACTAAGATGTTAAGCTAGCAGCATGAGAAGATAATTTTCTCCTCAAAAAATATGGGTATAGGTGGAGAAATTAAAATTAAAGTTAAATTAAAATTAATTGATTACATTTATCTTTCTGGGTCAGAATCAAATGTTCATGTAGGAAAATCATGAGATAAAGTCAACTTAAATCACTTATTTGAAAATGAAACAGGACTAATTTGGTCATTAATATGCTGAGCATAAACAAATTCAATTCTTTCCTTATCTTTATTGTCAGTTGTTAAACTTCATGTAGATATTTCTTATTGCTTGAATAAAATTTGAATGAGAGAACCAAAGTGTTTGGCCTTTAGATGAGAGGGAGAAATGAAAGAACACAAACAGTGCTAATGGGAGGATGGGCTGTGATTCATTTTTTCTTTTCTCTTCTTTTATTTTCTTAATTAAAATTTTTTTAAACCCTTAACTTCTGTGTATTGGCTCATAGGTGGAAGAGTAGTAAGGGAGGGCAATGGGGGTCAAGTGACTTGCCCAGGGTCACACAGCTGGGAAGTGTCTGAGGCTGGATTTGAACCTAGGACCTCCTGTCTCTAGGCCTGACTCTCAATCCACTGAGATACCCAGCTGCTCCCTTTCTTTTTTCATTTTTTTAAATTTGATTTTTATTCTTTTAAACCCTTATCTTCTGTCTTAGAGTCAATACTGTGTATTGACTCAAAGGCAGAAGAGTGTTAAGGGTAGGCAATGGGGATCAAGTGACTTGCCCAGGGTCACACAACTGGGAAGTGTCTGAGGCCAGATTTGAATCTAGGACCTCCCGTCTCTAGGCCTGGCTCTCAATCCATTGAGCTACCCAGATACCCCCTTCTTTTCTCTTCTTTTAAAATGCACTCTGACTCTCTTCTTCTGTGGCACAATGGAAAGAGTTTGGGATTTAGTGTCAGATGACTTAAGGTTAATCTTTGTTGTACACTTTAATTTTTTTGGGGGGGGAGGGTTTTCATTTAATAATTTTTATTTTTTAGAAAAGTTAACATGGTTACATGATTCATGCTCTTACTTTCCCCTTCACTCCCCAAATCCCGCCCCACCACCCATAGCTGATGCCCATTTCCACTGGTTTTAACATGTGTCTTTGATCAAGACCTATTTCCAAATTGTTGATAGTTGCATTGGTGTGGTAGTTTCGAGTCTACATCCCCAATCATATCCACCTCAACCCATGTGTTCAAGCAGCTGTTTTTCTTCTGTGTTTCCACTCCTGCAGTTCTTCCTGTGAATGTGGGTAGTGTTCTTTACCATAAGTCCCTCATAACTGTCCTGGGTCATTGCACTGCTGCTAGTACTGAAGTCCATTACATTCTATTTTACCACAGTGTATTGGTCTCTGTGTACAATGTTCTTCTGGCACTGCTCCTTTTTGCTCTGCATCAATTCCTGGAGGTCTTTCCAGTTCACATGGAATTCCTCCAGTTTACTATTCCTTTGACCTCAATAGTATTCCATCATCAGCATATACCACAATTTGTTCAGCCATTCCCCAATTGAAGGGCATACCCTCATTTTCCAGTTCTTTGCCACCACAAAAAGCACAGCTAAAATATTTTCGTACAAGTCTGTTTATTTATGATCTCTTTGGGGTACAAACCAAACAATGGTAATGTTGGATAAAAGGGCAGGCATTCTTTCATAGCTCTTTGAGCACAGTTCCAAATTGCCCTCCAGAATGGTTGGATCAGTTCACAACTCCACCAGCAATGCATTAATGTCCCAATTTTGCCACATTCCCTCCAGCATTCATTACTCTACCCTTCTTTCATTTTAGCCAAGCTGCTAGGTGTGAGGTGATACCTCAGAGTTGTTTTGATTTGCATTTCTCGAATTATTAGAGATTTAGAGCATTTTCTCATGTGCTTATTGATACTTTTGATTTTTTCATGTGAAAATTGCCTATTCGCGTCCCTTGCCCATTTATAGATTGGGGAATGGCTTGATTTTTTTTGTACAAATGATTTAGCTCCTTGTAAATTTGAGTAATTAGACCTTTGTCAGATTTTTTTGTTATAAAGATTTTCCCCCAATTTGTTGATTCCCTTCTAATTTTGATTGCATTGGTTTTGTTTGTACAAAAGCTTTTTAATTTAATATAATAAAATTATTTATTTTGCATTTTGTAATTTTCTCTAACTCTTGCTTGCTTTTAAAATGTTTCCTTTCCCAGAGATCTGATAGGTATACTATTCTGTGTTCACTTAATTTTTTTATAGTTTACTTCTTTATATTCTTGGTGTAGGGTGAGATGTTGATTTAAATCTAATCTCTCCAATATTGTTTTCCAAATTTCTCAGCAGTTTTTGTCAAATAGTGGATTTTTGTCCTAAAAGTTGGGCTCTTTGGGTTCATCATACACTGTCTTGCTGATGTCACTTACCCCAAGTCTATTCTACTGATCCTCCCTTCTGTCTCTTAGCCAGTACCATACCGTTTTGATGACTGCTGCTTTATAGTATAGTTTAAAATCTGGTTCTGCTAGGCCACCTTCCTTCACACTTTTTTTTCATTATTTCCTTTGATATTTTTATCTTTTGTTTTTCCAAATGAACTTTGTTGTAGTTTTTTCTAATTCAGTGAAAAAGTTTTTAGGTAGTTTGATAGGTATGGTGCTAAATAGGTAAATTAATTTGGGTAGAATGGTCATTTTTATTTTGTTAGCTTGTCCTACCCATGAGCAATCAATGTTTTTCTAATTATTTAGATCTAGTTCTAATTGTTTGGAAACTGTTTTGTAGTTGTATTCATATAATTACTGCGTTTGTTTTGGTAGATAGATTCCCAAGTATTTTATATTGTCTAGGATGATTTTAAATGGCATTTCTCTTTCTACCTCTTGCTGTTGTGATGTGTTGGAAATATATAGAAATGCTGATGATTTACGTGCATTTATTTTGTATCCTGAAACTTTGCTAAAGTTGTTGATTATTTCTACATGCTTCTACATGTTGATTCTCTAGGATTTTTTTTAAGTAGACCATCATATCTACTGCAAAGAGTGATAGCTTCGTCTCCTCATTGCTTATTTTGATACCTTCAGTTTCTTTTCCTTCTCTAATTGCTGCTGCTAGTGTTTCTAGTACAATGTTAAGTAATAGAGGTGACAATGGGCATTCTTGTTTCACTCCTGATCTTATTGGGAAGGCTTCTAATTTATCCCCATTGCAGATGATGCTTGTTGATGGTTTTAGGTATATACTGTTTATTATTTTTAGGAAAGACCCTTCTATTCCTATACTTCCTAGTGTTTTCAATAGGAATGGATGTTGTATTTTAACAAAGGCTTTTTTCAGCATTTATTTAGATAATCAAGTGATTTTTGTTTGTTAGATTGTTGATATGGTCAATTATGTGGATGGTTTTCCTAATGTTGAACCATCTTTGCATTCCTGGTATAAATCCCACCTGATGATGGTGGATAATCCTCTTGATCACTTGCTGGAGTCTTTTTGCTAGTATTCTATTTAAAATTTTTGCCTCTATGTTCA
>NW_025389796.1:0-8334 GCF_016433145.1 Gracilinanus agilis | reverse complement strand
AAGGAAGGAAGGAAGGAAGGAAGGAAGGAAGGAAGGAAAGACCATTTCTATAGGAAGCTTTTCCCGATCACCCAGTTGGTAGTGCTTTTCCTTCAAAATTATGTTATCTATATTTTACAAAATTTTGATGTGATATGTCTTTGCTAAACTATAAATTCCTTGAAAGATTTTATTTTTACTTTATAGTTTTACTACTTAATAGTTCTGATTCTAAGACAGAAGGTAAGGGTTTTTAAAAAAAGAAAAAAAGAGAAGAAAGGGGCAGCTGGGTAGCTCAGTGGAGTGAGAGTCAGGCCTAGAGACAGGAGGTCCTAGGTTCAAATCCGGCCTCAGCCACTTCCCAGCTGTGTGACCCTGGGCAAGTCACTTGACCCCCATTGCCCACCCTTACCAATCTTCCACCTATGAGACAATACACCGAAGTACAAGGGTTAAAAAAAAAAAAAAAAAAAAAAGAAGAGAAGAGGAACATGATGGCTGTCTTCAGATATTGCAAAAGCTATCATATGAAGGTGCTGGTAAATGTTAAACAGCTCTCAAAAAGAAAAAAAACCATAGACATGATATATTTTAAATTTAATCTGCATTATTAATATTTTCTTTCTCACTTTTCTAAGTCCAGACAATCAAACTAATAAAGCCTTGATATAGTTTAGATATATACTATATATATTTAGATATAGACTATATAGATATAAAGCCCTTTATAGATTTGTGAATGCTCCTTATGAAAATTTAACAACAAGCTTTCAAAAGTTGGTTCAAGCTGGCTCCAACATATTTTTGTTTTAATCAATTCTTATCAATTATTTATTTGTTTTTTTCATTCATTCATTCATTTATTTGTTTGTTTGTTTGTTTGTTAAGTTCCTTCTATGTGCCAGGCAGGGTAGTTATGTGGCACGGTGAATAGAGTGCCAAGCCTTAAGTCAGGAAGATTCATCATCCTGAGTTCAGATCTGGCCTCAGACCCCTCCCTACTAGCTGTGGAACCCTGGGTAAGTCATTTAACGTTTTTTGCCTCATTTTTCTCATGTATAGAATGAGCTAGTAAAGGCAATGGCAGGCCACTCCTTATCTTTGCCAATAAAACCCCACATGGGTCATGAAGAGTCAGACACAAACAAGACTCAGAAATGACTGAACAAACAACTGAAAATGTCCTAGGCATGGTGCTAGTCCCAATGAATACTAGTACAAAGAATGGAGCAATCTTCACTCAAAAAAAGCTTTTGGTCTCATGGAGCAGAAAGTAGGAATCATAGGTAGAAGTTGTGAAGTGTTTGAATCCAATGAAAAAGCAAAAAGCAGCATCTGTCCTCAAAGAAGGAGACAAAAGATATAACAGGGAACTTACAATGAATAGAGAACAAATCAATAGATGACCTTGTAGGGGATGGCACCGCTGCTAGGAGGACCACAAATGATCTTCTAGAAAAGTGGTCCTAGAGCTGAATCTTAAAGAACGACATTCTTGGGGAACCTGTGATGACTGCATTGTTTTGTGAGATTCTTTGAAAAGGGCATTGGCTCTTGTTGATGCCCCTGCAGAGAGTGGCTAGAGTGCTGGCACAGAAGTTGGGAAGACTTCTCTTTCTTTGTTCAAATCCAGTCTTAGACCTTTCCTAGAGGCGTGACCTTGGGGAATCATTCAACCCTGTTTGCTTTAGTTTCCTCATCTGTAAAATAAGTTGGAAAAGGAAAGTCACTATACTCAGACCCTTCCCCTCCCGCACACCCATCATAAATCCCTCCTCCTCTGGCACCCCCTACAATGACTACAGTTCCCCTGAGGACCACTATGATTGTTATCAGAAGTACCAGCTCTATTGGAGCCCCTATTATTATTCCATTTTCTATATCTAAACTCCTGATTCTTTCTTTTATAGTTTATTGCTACATGATCTGGCCTTCCATGAAAACAAACTAAAAAAGAAACCCACAACGTATTGACCCTCTAGGTTTGGGGGCATTTTCAGTTGCCTTAGTCAGAGTCTTAGTGGCTTCTCATAAGGGAGCTATGAGTTTTTCAACTGCAAATTGGAGCCAAGATCTTTCTCCTTCCTTTAGTTTTATTTTCCAATTTCTCAACTTCTTCCCTATCTTCTCTCTCACATCCTTCAAAAACATAGACAGCTCTACATTTCAACTGTTCTCTAGCCATAAGAAACTGGGCGATGCTTGTAAAAATAGTCTCTTATTTTCGGGGAAGAGTGAGACCTGAAACGATGACCTATGATACAAGCATCAGTGTGTATGATAGGATCTAAACCTGCGTATCGCTTAGCTGCTGTGCATACTTGTTCATAAAACGGGGTGGGTTGAGCAACATAGTCAAATTTAAGCCAATTTTCTAGGTGAGCAGAGCAGTCCCTTATTCTTTTTTGGCAAAGCTTCTCTAGTATCACATAACCTCATATAGCCCTCAGAATTACTGAGCTCTCATTGTGGATCGTCTCATGGCCACTTTCCCCATCCTTATTCCGGGGATTATTGGTGGCCTCAAAAAATTGCCTTTCTCCCTGAGAGAGTAAGTTATGCATCAAATCCATTACATCACCCCAACTCAGACTGAACCCTGAAAAATAGCTTCAAATTGAACTACCACCACAATGGGTATACATTGAATTTGGGGGTTCCCTATGACACAAGCTGGGATTAGTGGGGCTGAAAGTATTATCTTTTTTCCCCCAAAACTCTTACCAACTGTCTTAGAATGGATACTAAACAGGGGGCAGCTGGGTAGCTCGGTGGATTGAGAGCCAGGCCTAGAGATGGGAGGTCCTAGGTTCAAATCCGACCTCAGACACTTCCCAGCTGTGTGACCCTGGGCAAGTCACTTGGTCCCCTTTGCCTAGCCCTTACCACTCTTCTGCCTTGGAGCCAATACACTGTATTGACTCCAAGACGGAAGGTAAGAGTTTAAAAAAAAAGAATGGATACTAAACACAATAATAACAAAAAGATCTTTGAAGCTGGAGAACTTTACAAGCCTCAACATTATGGTGCTAGCTCAATGGACTGCTGGTCTGATGTTTTTTTGCATGAATCTTTTAATTGCTTGTCATTGAAATATCTTTCCCTGACCTGAGGTAGAGTCATAAGGAACTGTGGTGGAGGGCAGTTAGGTTGGCAACTATGTTGGGGGCAAACTTAACTGAAAAACAAAAACAATGGAACCCCTTTGGATTTTAAGTGGATACACTGAGTTTAAGATATAAATATGCAAACAACCTTTCAAAGGAGAGAGCCTGGATATTACAATTTCCATTTTTATACACAAGGAAACTGAACCCTAAGGAGGCTAACTGATTTTGCTTAGGAACAGTAAGATTTGAATTTTTAAAAATTTTATCCCCCCAATACATGCAAAAACAATTTTTAACTTTTTTTTTTACACATACTTACTTTCTGTCTTAGAATCGATACTAAGTATTGTTTCCAAGGCAGAAGAGAAGTAAGGAGTAGGCAATTGTGGTTAAGTGACTTGCCCAGGGTCACACATATAGGAAGTATCTAAGACCTTTATCTCTTGGTTTGGTTCTCTACCCACCTGGTCACCTACCTACCCTCTGCATATTCATTTTTTCTAAATTCTGAGTTCCAAATTCTCTCCTGCTCTACCTCTTCTTCCCTGAGAATGCAAACAATTTGATACAGATTATATATGTGTGGTCATAAGAAAACATTTCCATAAAAGATAAGGTTTAAAAAAAAATAAATTTCTTTTTGTTATTCTCAACTTAGAAAACAACATTGATTACAAACATGTTCCTTTACAAAGAGGGTGGACCATGAAGCCATGAATCTGTATCATGCAGTTCCAAAGCTATTCCACTTAAGTTTCTTTGTTTTGTGCACTTTTAACAACTGCTTCTTGATGCCCTCATTATTTTTTTGCATTTCTATCACTTATCCTCATCTCTCCTTCCACTCACCTCAAAATTTAAAACAAAACAACCCTACCTTGTGTAAGATTGAAATTAATATCAATAACTCCAAGTACTATTTTTATAAAATTTATTAATAATCATTTGAAGTAGAAGAAATTTAAAAAAAAATAGACGTTTAAAGCCTAATATACTAACTAAAGTATGACCCTGTGTAAATGCTCCTGCCTGGCTTTTAGCCAGCTTCAGTAGTCCGGTTCAGGGCAAAAAAGAGACGGGTGGGGTCACACCAAAACTTAATCCTCTGTATGTGCATGGAGGGTTGGTAAGTGCAAATGGAATGTTAGGTAAACCAGTCCTGGGGAACAAATTCTATCCACACTCTTGCCACCAGACAAAGCAAACCCTTGCAGTGGACATGTCTAGAAAATGTTGGTTGTCGTTACCTGAGGCAAGATTTGAAACCAGGACTTCCTCACTCCACTGGACTCAACAATCTATTCAATATTTCAAAATGCCTCCCAATAGAAATATATTTTCCTATCCCTTAATTTGGGAATCTTTTGTTTCTGTTGCATTTTCCCCAGGTTCTTTGGTCAGGACAACAGAATTCCTGGTGCATGCAATGTCTTTCATATTCAGTTTCAGCATTTGATTTGGATTGCTTCCATTTTTCTCTATTGCATCCATTTTGGAATCAAGATAAATAACCTGCTTGGTCAGTTCTGTCCCCCCCAGGAAGCTGGAGCCTCTGTTTGGACTGTGCCCATCATCCTTTTCATCAGTTTTCTCTAAAAGCTCCAGGGATGAGGTCAGGGCTGGCTCCTGAGGGATGTGGTTGGGGATCTGCCTTGGTCCTCCTCTCTCTTCATTTTTTTCCTTCTCTTTGAGGGATCTGACTTCTCCAGAAAGAGGTTCTTGTTTCTGGGATGAGTTGGACCAAGCTGTGCTCAGATCAAGGCAGGACAGGGTCCTCCAGCACAAGTCAGGAAGAACAATCTCCAGCAGTGATACCTCTCAGTGCCCAGGTACACCCTGCAGGGTCCAGCTCCTCCCCTAGCTTTGGGCGAGCTCTATGCCCTCGTTTTAGCCAGGTTGTTGGCAGGGGCTTGCCTCGGTGCCCTAAGCCCACAGGGGGATCTTCCATATCTCCAGGACTCTTCCCCAGGCTCTCAGCAAGAAATGACTAAGGGCTGACTGTGTGCCAGGTTCTGGGCCAAGGGCTGGGGACAGAAAGGCAAAAGCTGGCCCCTTCCCCCTCAGGAATCACAGTGTAAGGGGGAGATAGCACACGAACACCCCGTGGTATGGCTCCTCTCTCCAGTTTCCTTCAGCCTCAATTTCTTTTCTATGAAATGGGTTCAACAATCCATGATCTTCTGATGTGTGTGAGAGAGACCCTGCCTGAATCACCTGACCTCCCTGAGCCAGAGTTTTCACATTTTCCCTCATGCAATCAGATTGTGTATTAGTTTCGTGGCAGAGAGGAAAGAGCTAGGCAATGGGGGTTAAGTGACTTGCCCAGGGTCACACAGTGAGAGGATCTACTCAAAAGAAACTTGAGCCCTGGTTAATGTGGTACTTAACAGGTCTATCTTCAGATGTGCCAAGTAGCAAGTGGGACCAGGAGGCTCCCTTTTATTAACAGAATCAGCCCCTCCCCTCGGTCACCATTGGCCAGTTACTAGAACATTCTAATCTAGTCAGGAGAATGCTATTTACAAGCCCCTGCACTCATATTAAAGTAAAGCAACAGGCATTCTGACCATCATGCGCTCCTCCTCTCATCCTGCCAGCGGTGGATGTGGGGGGAAGGAGTTCAAGCTAGAAATGTGAAGCTTAACTCAATTTTCTTTTCTTTTTTTTTACTCCATTGTACCGGCTTGTGAGAGGAGTTCACCATCCTGTCAGGACCTCCCACAAAGCTGGCGAGTGTCTGAGGCCACATTTGAGCCCAGCACCTCAGGTCTCTAGGTCTGGCTCTCAAGCTGCCTCCAGTTTCTTTAATTTTTAAAGGAAGAGGTTGAAGTCTTTCCTAGCTCTGTATTTCTGTTGCTATGATCTTTCTTACTCAGAACTTAACAGCAGATCAATATATATGTATTAGATCAATAACCAATCAATTAATTAATCTTTATCAAACACTTACTATATGCTGAACCCTCAGTGCTAAGTGATGAGCAGTTTTTTTAACTAAAGAGGGCGTCCACGGAAGGCAGGTGAAAGATAAGAGTGCATTCTCTCTCGGGGCACGGGGAACTGCCAGCGCAAAGACCTGGTGAGGGGAAATGGAGTCTTCCAATGCCCTGGCTGGTTCTGCCCAACTTCCTGATCCACCACGGCTCGGAACCAGATTTTAAAAACGAAGTCCGGGACTTTAAGACCGCAGCGACAAGCCAATTAGGGAAGCCAGAAAGCAGTTGGACCGCGTCTGCTACAAACCGTCCTCCAGGCTGCTCTGCTAGGACGCTCCCCAGTCGGGCGCCCGAAGGCCATTCGGATCCGCTGTAAGGATGCTCCTGACTTCCAGCGTGGATTCCCCGCGTGTCCAAAAAATCCTAGGGGAAGTTGGAGGGCGGAAACAAATCCCTGGCACCACCTCCCTCCACCTGTTCTAGTGGGGAACCCAAGCCCTGCCCCCTTTAGGCCGTTGCCAATCGACAGAACTCCGAGGGGCGGACCGCGTGCCAGGAGGGAGGCTCGATGGGGGCGGGTCGGCTGTGGCTGGAGGGCAGGGGGCGGAGAGCTGGGTTGGCCTCCTGATCAATGGTAGCTGTGGTGTTTGTTGGCTGAGGTTGTGTCAACCCGGGCGGCTCCAGTCTCGAGCCGGGCCGGAGCTTGGTCTTCCTTCCGTGGACAGCAAGCTACGAGACTCGGACAAGATCCCGGAGGACCTCCATTTTCGCCTTGGGTACCCCCCGCGGCGTGATGATGTTCCCCCGGTGAGTGTAGCCGAGTCTTGGTGCCTTAGTGATGGCTGTGGGGGAGGAGGCGATGCGCAGGACAGGTCCCTCCTCCTCCCCCAAGTTTCGGGCTCGGGGTCCCGGGCTGAGGGCGAAGATTGCGGCCCCAGTATGAGCTGTGTGGGGCTCCACGAAGCCCTGGGAAAGCTGCCCCCCACTCCCACCCCCCGGCGCCCACTTAGGCTCGGCGGCTGCAGAACTCCTTGGAAGCAGACTGGACCGACTGAATGTGGCCGCAGGTGGGGACCGGCTAGCCCCAGCGGTGATACAGTCAGCCTCTGGGCAAGTCCGCCCTCCCGTTACTCCCCCCAGCTCAAGCCTTCTGGGCCGAGGGACGGTCCCAGCTCTATATTCTGCAGGACCTTGGACCTGGCTGCCGTGTCCTGGGAGTCGCTTCTCCCCAACTCTGTGGTCGGGAGCAAGAGGTCCCGACCCCAGCGACGCCTGGGGCTGTGCGAGGTCAGAGGCGTGTGGTTCGCGGGAGCCAGACAAGCTTTATGCGAGTTCAGTCCGGCCAGCTTGCGGGCCACTGCGGAGGCTTCTGCCCTTTGCTGGCTCTTTTCAGTGCGTGGAAGAAACCCTCTGCCCCTGCTCCTGCTCTTACTCCCGCCTCGGAGCTACCATTACATGCGGAGCCTGGGCTGAGGGCGTTAGCAGCGTCTCCTTCCCATCTCTCTTTCCTTTTCTCCCTCTCTCTTTCCCTTTCTCTTTCTTTTTCTTTCCTCCTTTTTCTCCTTCCTTCCTTTCCCCCTTCCGACGTTTTTTTCCTTCCCCTTTCCCTCTCTCTTCCTGCATTCGCAGAATTTCTTCCTGTAGCCCCCCATTTTCTTTCCGAAACCCACACTTACTGCCCTCCCGCCAGAGCATTTCCCTCCGGCAGCGGCATGGAGTGGGGCTGGGGCCCCTGGCCACTTACCTACCCACTGGGAATGGCAGATCCCGAGGGAACTGGAGGCTGGGACCGCGGGAGCGGGGAGCTTCCTCCCGGGACCAGGGTGCACAGCTTCCAGCATCCAGCGCCCGTCGGGGAGAAGAGGGTGATGTGGAGCGGACGAACCCCAAGTTGGTTTTGACAGCGTTCCCCTAGAGCACTTTGGGTCACTTCGGCGCGCCCACCACCCAGGACCGCCAAGTTAACGTAGCTGTGCCCTGGGGGTGGATTCTTTTCTCTTGGGCTGGGGTGGAGGCAAGGACAGCTAACAGCAAACTTGAAGACACTCTTGCAGATCTCAGCCCTAAGAACCTACCTCTTGGCAAAAATGTGCTGAAAGAGCAGATTTCTGAAATAACAGGATTTTTTTTTTTCCTGAGGAAGAAATGGGGAGCTGGAAGTGGCTGGATGTCACCATAAGTTTAAGTGGGCCATTTCCCACCTTTGTTTGGAAGTTCTTTACTTAAGTACCTAATTTGTGACCCAAGTCATCCTGAAAGCTGAAGGAAAGGCCAAGTACAGAATGGGGGGGAGGAGAGGCACCCTAACC
>NW_025389795.1:0-2972 GCF_016433145.1 Gracilinanus agilis | reverse complement strand
CTCTCTCTCTCTCTCTCTCTCTCTCTCTCTCTCTCTCTCCCTCTCTCCCTCTCTCTCTCTCCCCCCCCCTGTCCCTGTCCTTGACTCTTGTGTTTGTCTTTCTGTCACTCTTTTTCTCTCCCTCTCTCTCTCCCTCCCCAGTCTGTCTCTCTCCATCTCTCTTTTAAAACCCTCACCTTCTTAGAATTTATACTAAATATAGGTTCCAAGACAGAAGAACAGTAAGGGCTCAGCAATGGGGGTTAAATGACTTGCCCAGGGTCACACAGCTAGGAAGTATCCAAGACTAGATTTGAACCCAGGACCTCCCATCTCCAGGCCTGGCTCCCTATCCACTGCTCTACCTGACTGCCCCCAAGTAGTGCTCTCTTCATAGAGACTTCAATTGCTCCCTCTTGTCCTTGTCCAACACTTGGTCTTTGCCCCTGATCTCTCAGCCTTTTAAGTCTTGAACTCTCATACGTAGGTGCTTGGCTCATACTGCTTCAGCTAGGCTAACCCACTTATGGGAGTGTTGGGGCTCTCTTATAAAATGAGAGGGTTAAATCCGATGGCCCCGGGGGTCCTGGGGTCTATGAATCACTATATTATTCCCACAGTTGTCTCATGTGAATATCCGCTCAATTAGAACGTTACCCCTTGAGGCCAGAAGCTGCGTCTCACGGTGCCTACCAGGGTGCTGACCACACAGAAGGGGTTCCATTAGATCTGGCCAAGAGGCTGACTCTGCTCAGGCCCCATCTAAGAATTCTTGACCAGCACTAGTCTGCTCTAGCATCGAGAGAGAAACACACAGAGACAGAGACACAGAGAGAAAAAGAGATGGGGGCGGGGGGGTGGGGAGTGGAGAAAAAGAAAGACAGAGAGAGAGGGAGAGGGAAAAAGAGGAAAAGAGAGAAGGAGAGAGAGGGAGAGGAAGAAAGAGAGAGACAGAGAGAGGGAGAGGGAGAGGGAGGAAAAGAGGGGAGAGGGAAAAAGAAGAAGAGGGAGAGGGAGAGGAAGAGAGAGGGGGGGCTGTCATTTTTTATATTACTTTCTAGGAGAGATCCATCAATGTTCTCCACTATAACCGTGGGTGTTATGATGCTAATTACAAGCCCACACAGCCATTGACGACACAGATAAAAAAAGGGAAGGATATGGCTGAGAAAGTGGTTTCAATCATTCTTGTTCCCTAATGATTTCAGCAGAAGGGAAAAATCTTTCCGCCTCACAATGATTTCGGGTAGCGCCTTCTTAAAAGCCCTGGTGAATGCCTTTCTCTCAGTCAGACTCAAACTAATTCATGGTCTCCTGCTGGGGGGGCTCCTCCTAAGGGCAGCCCCCCACACCCTCTCTTCTTGCAGGATTCTCTTCTATGCCTTTCTGCAAATCAGAAGAAGCACTCACTAATTAGAGCGCTGAGCCTGGAGTCAGGAAATCCAGCCTCAGACATGTCCCAGCTATGTGACCCTGGGCAAGTCACTTAATCTCTGCTTGCCTGGCCAGAGGACCCGCCGGGGAAGGAAATGACAAACCTCGAAAGCCCCAGGAGAGCTCTGGTCCATGGGATCAGGAAGAGTCAGACCCATCTGAACAATAACGTGGGTGAGGGGGTTGGCATCATCAGAGCCTCAGAGACCCCCTAGCCCAATCCCTGAACTTTATAAAGATGAGAGAAAGTGACTTAGCCAAAGTCACGCAGCTAATTCATGGCAAGCCCCAGATTCGAGGCCAGGTCTTCTGGGGACAAATCCAGCATTTTGCCTGCCACACCGTCACCATGTTTGCCTGCCTCCATAGAGGTTGCCAAAGCCCTGGAGGCCTCCCCAGGTGTCCACTGTTTGGGGGGGAGCTGGGCAGTACTCGGGTGCCCTCCCGCCTCTGGCTCCGGCCCTCGCCCCCCTCAGAAATGCAGACCACTGGTTTTGTTGGCAAAGACGTGCTGGCCTGAGGTCACGGAGGGAGGAACCTGCAATGTGGGGGTCTGCCTGGGTTGTCCTTCTCCCTTCTGACCACTGCCATTGGTGCTGCCGCAGCAGAATCGGATGGTTTGTCCTCCTCTTATTTACCTTGGCATGGAGCCCAACGACTGAATAAATGAAGTTTGCTGCCATTTAATCTGAAAGGTCTAACTTAAGAAGGAGTCTTCTAACTACTCTGTACAAGGGCTCTCCCCTCTACTCTCTGCTAGCCACAGTTCCTTATCTGCCTAAATTTGCAGCGGTTCCCCTTCTAAAAACCGAAATAAGAAATGCCATCGCATAGCTCTGGGCCCTGGCTTGGCCACTGCCATTATCCCCATTCTTCGAGTTGTAGCTCAAAAGGTCCCTCCTCCAGGAAGCCTTCCCTGATTCCCTCTTTCTCATCTCATCTTGGAGCATAGGTGGAGCTGGTGGATGGAGGCCCTCGGCTCCCACCCCACGTCTGCCTCTTCCTGCCTCGTTCACCCTGAGCAAGTCACTGAGCATCCCTGGGCCTCCCTTTCCTGCGCTATAAAATGAAGTCCTGGCACCAAGTGAGCTCTGTGGTCCCTTCCTGGGAAATCCCTTCACTCCCTGCGGCAAGGTAAAGCGAGAGGATGGGACAAGCAGACCCCAGCTTCCTTGGGCTTCCTCCAGGCTTCCTTGAGCTTCCTCAGGCTTCCTCCAGGCTTCCTCCAGGCTTCCTCCAGGCTTCCTCCAGGCTTCCTCCGAGCTTCCTCCAAGCTTCCTCCGGGCTTTCTTGGGCTTCCTCTGAGCTTCTTCCAGGCTTCCTCCAGGCTTCCTCCGAGCTTCCTCCAGGCTTCCTCCAAGCTTCCTCCAAGCTTCCTCCAGGCTTCCTCCAGGCTTCCTCCAAGCTTCCTCTGGGCTTCCTCTGAGCTTCCTCCAGGCTTTCTCGGGCTTCCTCCAGGCTTCCTCCAGGTTTCCTCCAGGCTTCCTCCGAGCTTCCTTGGGCTTCCTCCAAGCTTCCTCCAGGCTTCCTCCGAGCTTCCTCCAGGCTTCCTCCAGGCT
>NW_025389794.1:0-6545 GCF_016433145.1 Gracilinanus agilis | reverse complement strand
AGAGAGAGAGAGAGAGAGAGAGAGAGAGAGAGAGAGTCAGTCTAGAAGTGGCTTTGGAGGAGTAAGGAGCAAGGAGAATTCTGATCCCCCTGGGGAATGAGGAATTTAAGGAAGGGTGGGGAGAGGGGACATGCCAGGGGATAGATGGAACCTGATAGAAAGAGATCTAAATTGAAGGGAAGTTTAAATTTTTTAGAACAAGATCTCTGTAATTTAAGGGGACAAGGTAGAAAGAGTGGATAAATCTGGGGTGAGACACTGGAACAGTAAGATTGAGGTAGATGTGGGTGGCTCATCCTTAGGCAGTTGAGGATTCAGTATCACACAAATCAAGAGAGGAAGAATATCGGTAGGTGGGGGCATCTCCACCCATGAGGGCAGTTGAGTGGACATTTCCATCCATAACTGTCAATTCCATGGTGAGATCTCAGAGTATTCACAATCTCAGTTTTCTCCATGGCTTAGTCTAGTCTGTTATTTTCAGAGCTTGGTTTCCTCCTCAGCTGCCTGAAGATTCCTAAGTTTGCTTCCAACTCTGACATTTTGAATGATTACACTTCCCAAAGGCTGAAAGGCTTTTTTCTCTTCTGACCCTCTGTGAGACTCCCCTCCTGGGGAGCTCTGGGTTGCTCCTGTCCCTGGGCTCTTATAGCCCCCTTCTCTCATAGGAGAGGCCAGTCTGGACCTTGGGCTCATAGCTGTTGGAGTGGCTGGTTTGCTTTCCCCCCACACCCTCATCAATTACCAAGGGGGAAAATCGAGACATCTAGCAAACCCGCTAATTTAAAAATCAATTTCTCCTAATAAGTTTTCCCATTTCTAATTGCTAACCTCGCCAGGCTCTGCTCCCAGTGGACTCTTCCACTTAGTCATTTGCTCTCCTGGAATCAGAGGGACATTCTTTGTCGCCTCCAACAGGAAACTATTCAATCGGTCAACAAGCACATATTGATGGCCGTGAGGCACAGGACCCTCCCAGCTCTGCTGTGCTGTATTCAGTAGTCTACGGCCTCTTCCAGACCTGTCTGCCATGATGGGTCCTAGCCTGAATATTCTTAGGTTACTTTCAAATATGCTTTCTGTTTTAAGCTCCCTGCTAGTTCTATCATTCTAGGTCCCAAGATCCCTCCATGCTCTGGCATTGTGTTCTAAGTTCTTTCCCACATCTGATCTCTATTTTGAGATCCTTCTCAGCTTTGATGCTCTGGATTCTAAAGGCTCCCTCAGCTCTGACATTCCAGGTTCTAAGTGCCCTCTTTGCCCTGGCATCGCTCCCAGCTCTGACACTGTGTCTCCCATAATTCTTACATTCTTTTTCTTTTTGGCCAGTCCAGCTAAGACCTTTCCAACATCATTACTAATAAGAGATATGGCAACAGACTTAAAGTCTTTTTCCCTACAGGAAAAAGGAATTGGCCGACTCCTTTCAAAGAGGCTTTCTTTGTGGTCTTCCATTTTCTAGTAAAGCAGCTTGAGCACATTCTGAAAGCAGCCTCTCAGGAGGAAGGGTATGGGGTGACTCTCAGTGAGGGGGGGAAGCACCCCTCCTATTTCATGCTCTGACTCCCTGAGAGATAATCAGCTCCCAGCAGCCAGTTTTCTTCCAAGTCAGAGCCCATCAAAGTCCTCAGAAGCAAAGTGGTCTGACCCAGAAACAAAGCAGTTACAAGAATAAACTTCTCACAGTGGCCGCCTGGCGACTCGGTGGAAATGAGATTTGTTAGAGAAATCAGCACAGTGACGGGAACAGCTGCCTACAAAGCAAGCCAAAAACCAATTCTGGGAAGAGACCTTTTTTATTTACTTTTTTTTATTTGCTGCTTTGGACTTCAGACATGCTTGAGTATAGAGTCCCAAGACCTGAGTGTGAATTCAGACTTCTGTACTTACTACTTCTGTTACCCTGGGTAAGTCGCTTTCCATCTTAGGCCTGAGTCTTCTCATCTCCAAAATGGTAATTGGTGCCCTATTTTCCTCACAGAACCATGGTGAGGACAGTGTTCTGAGAGAATCTTAGAGAGCCCCACATATGGACTGATGCCAGGCATAAGCCTAAAGTGCATGGAGTAGAGTGGAGGAAATAATGTCCAATAAATTTGGAATGCTCGACAGCCTTGTCTATACTAATTCCATTGGCCAGAAGAATGAGAAACTTGATTTGCTCTGAAGTTTTTGGGGAAGTAGATTCCCTTGCCCCAATCCAGCCATGCCAGGCAAAACAAAAAAAATCCAGCAGGCAACCACTGCCCTCTTGGTCCCTACACCCCTACCTGGTGACTCAACATAGGTCCCTCACACTGAGACAGCCTAGCATTTATCTGGTACTTCCTGCAGCCTTGTCCAAAGGGGAAAGTCCCAGAACTGGAGTCAGGAAAACCAGTGTTTGAATCCTGGCTTTGCCACATCCGGAGGCTCCAGCCAAGCTGGTTCCCAATACACAACATGCCATCTCCCACTACTGTCTCTATGGTCTACCTTCTGACCTCATCATTCTACTCAACCTCCTCTCTCCAGAATCAAATCCAATGGCCTTTTCTCAACCCTCATCCTCCTTGACCTCTCTGCAGCCTTTTACACTGTCCATCACTTCTTGATACCCCTTTCTCTCCAGGTTTTGGGGCCCCCCTTCTCCCCTGCTTCTCCTCCTCCCTATCTGATTTTTTGACTTCCTTTTTGTTGGACCCTCATCCATGTTGTACCCTCTAACCATTGGTGTCCCATAGGGATCTGTCCAGGGTCCTCTTCTTTTCTCCCTCAGGACTACTGCACTTGATGGTATAACAACAGCTCTCACGGATTCACTTGCCATCTCTTTGCTTATAATTCTCAAAACTACTTATAGGGAGGAAGGAAAAGGAAAGGGAAAGAAATAAGCATTTATTTTGCATCCACTATAAGCCAAGTGCTGTGCTAATTTTTTTTTCAAATATCTCATTTGATCCTTACAACTCTGAGAAGGTGGTGCTATTATTATCCCCATTTCTGGGGTGAGAAAATTGAGGCAAACAGACTTGTCCAGAATTACACAACTAGAAAAGGTCTGAGCCTGGATTTTAATTCAAGGCTTCCTGACTCCAAACCCAGTGCTCTTTCCACTGAGCCACATAGTTGCTTATTTCTAGGCTACTTATCCAGCTCTAACTGCTCTTTTGAATTCCAGATTCACATCTCCAACTGCTTATTAGACATCTTGAACCCAATGTCCTATGGCCATCTTAAATCAACATGTCCAGAATTGAACTCATTATCTCTCTGCAAAAAATTTCCTCACCTCTAAAATACTCTATTACTATTGAGGGCATCCCCATTCTCCTTGTCACCTGGGTTAATAATCTAGATGTCATCCTCAAGTGCTCACCATCTCTCACCCTCTAGTCTGTTACGAAGGTCTGTCCATCTCGCCTTAGCAACATCTCTTGAATATATCCCGCTTCTCTCCTTAGATACTGCCACCACCATGATGCAGACCCTCATCTCACACCCTGACTATTACAATAGTTTATTGGTGAGTCTGCCTGCCAGAAGTCTTTCCCCTCTTCAATCCATCCTCTGCTGCCCAAAGTCATTTTCCTAGAGCATAGACCTGCCAATGTCATCCCCTCTCTACCCAGTGAACTCCCAGTGGTTTCCTATCACCTCTGGGACCAAATACAAATTCCTGTTTGCTATTCAAGGTCCTTCATAATTTGGTCCTTCTCCATCTCTCCAGTGTTCCCACCTCAATCCAGTGACACTGGGCTCCTTGTTGTTCCTCAAATAAGACATTACATTTTCTGGCTTTGAGATCCCAAGGTGGAGGAGTCTGAAATGCAGCAGACCTGGACCCTGCCCTAAAGGAGCTCTCAGTCTAACAAAAAAAATGAACTTAGCCTTAGGTCTCCAAGTACAGAGACTTTAAATTCTCTGTTTATTCTTAAGGGTCCAGCCAGGATTTTATAAATGGAAGGTCCAAATGGCAGAGAATAGCTCAGGAGGGACCTTCCCCTAATGAGTTTTTGCTTTATTAAAGAGCTGAGTCAAGCCAAAGGAATGAAGCCATGACTGTGGAATTTCCAGCCTCAGGATGCAGATTGGGTCAATCTTAAATGCATTATTATAAGCATGATGTTGAAGTAGGCACCTCCCTTTCTCTGTCTCTGTTTCCTCATCCGCAAAATGGGAATGATACTCCTTACATTGCCTCGCTCTCAAGGATGTGGTGAGGGTACCGCTTTGTAAACTTTTGTGTTCATTTCTGGTTTATTTTTAGGGACCAAAATCCTTTCCAGCTCCCTCTAAATTGCACCTGCTGGGCCAGTCCCATCTTTCAAAGACTTCTAGCCCTGGCAGCAAAATCTATCACAGTGGTGGCCCCAGTCATCCCTGAAACACAATTCCCTCCTTCACCCTCCACCACAGCCCCGCCGGGAAACAAAGATATTTGGGAGTTAGCCTGGCGGAAGAAATTGCTTTTTATTTCTCTCAGTAACGCCTTAAATACAGGCTACAAACTTGCTGCCAAGCTAGGAATTGCCTCCAGGCAGGGAGGCTGGAGCCCTGGGAAGATGGGTAAATTCTGAACGTTCTTTCCTTTATGATCACAGCCTTTTAGAGTCAAGAAGGGACCATAGAGATTGTCTAGTTGAATCTCCTCATTTTTCACTGGCAAGGAAACAATGGCCCAGAGATGGGTTTTATCCCAAGTCAACACTGACTAACTGGGTAATAATGTAACAGGAATGGATGGGATTCATACCTGGATCTACCTTCTTCTCTACCAGGCCAAGATACTCTAGAAAAGGCCCCTGGTCAGGCAGTTGTCTGCAACCAGATGACTGATAGCCTGCCAGGTTCCTTTCAGTTTTGAGAACGTATGAAAACCTAAGCCTCAACCCTCTTTACTTCTTCTAGGAAATATCCCCTGGGATACCCCCAACCCTTTTGGGGGGTCTCCCTCTTTTTCTGATCTTCTACAGTCCTGAACGATACCCGCTCCTTTCCCAAGACCTAGTTTTTGCCCCTTTTTCTGTCTCCCCAGCCAGATTGAAGGGCAGGGGGAGGCAGGATCATCCAGGCAGGCTGTTTCCTCTCCCTAGGTTGGCTATAGTCTGGCCAACCACATAGCAGACATGCTACACAGACTTGTTGACTGACTGATGGATGGGGACAGGCAGAGGCTCTCAGAGCCTGAACAAGAAGAAGGAGGAGAAAGCTGTGACTGAGTTGTTAGCCCCAATCCAGTGATCATCATGTCATTTCTCTTGCCTGGGGATTTGTTTGGCTGTTCCTGGCCCCTTTTCTTCATTGAGACAGCCCTGAAAGGCTCTCCTGTGGTCCACAAAGGACCTGTCACTGGAACGATTCAATTTAATGGCAGGCACTCAGCTCTCCTCTCAGTGCCTCTGATGATCATTGTGAAAGGGGGTCCTGGCTGCTGAAGCCCTGACAGCCCCATTGAAGGCCTGTCACATTAGAGGGAGGGACAAGAACTGGGCCTGGAATCCAGAAGGAGAGTTTATTGGCCTGGCAGAGACAGAAAGTGAAGGGGGCATCAGGAGACCAAATCCCCTTGGTACCCTGGAAAGAGGATGCCAGCCATACCTAGAGCTAAATCCATGGAATGGCCAAATGGGGAAAAACCTAAAGCTGTAGGGTGTCAGACTGGGAAAGGATCTTAGAACACAGAATGTCAGAGCTGGGAGTAAACTTAGAATACTGAATGATACTGCTCAGAAAGTCATTAGAACACCAAATATCAGAACTTGTAGGATCTTAGAATATAGAACGTCAAAGTTGGAAGGGCACTTAGAACACGGAATGTCGGATTTGGAATGCCATTATCTTGGGAGTTGGAGGGGATCTCAGAGACCATCTAATCTAACCCAAACCTTAACAAGAATCTCAGTTCTATCAAACCTATCAACTGGCCATCTAGACTTTACTGGAAAGACTCCAGTGATGGGAAATTCCCTTACTTACTGAGGCAGCCTGAGGGCAGGTCTAATGTTAGGGAGGTTTTCATTAAGTACAAATCTCAATTTACTAGTGTGTAATTTGTTCTTCAGTTTGCCCTTTGAAATCAAATAGATCTAGCCCGATCCGTTTTTCAGGTAGTAACCACTCATCAAATATTTAAGGCAGGTATGATGTTCCCCTCAAAGTCTTCTCTAGGCTAAACCTGCCCTGCCCCTTTGATCCATCTTCATATGGCATGATTGTGATGTCATTCATCATCCTGGATGTTTTCTGATCACTTTCCAACTCATAAGTATTCTTAAAATTTGACATCTAGAACTGACCACAATCTTTCAGTGTGGTTTGGCTAAGGCCAAGTACAGTGGTCAGATTATCACAACTACTACTGGACACTTGGACCCCTCAATGTAGTCTAAGATTCCGTATGCTGTTTTGGTTCCCTATGTCAAATTCCTGAGCTTACAGTCCTCTAAAACCCTTAGATCTTTTTTGAGGTCAGTAGTCTAACTATGACTTCCCTCTCCTATACTCTCTGAAGTATAATAAAGCATTTTTAAAACTCTTCCATTGGTTCTAAGGCAGAAGAATGG
>NW_025389793.1:0-8851 GCF_016433145.1 Gracilinanus agilis | reverse complement strand
GAAAGGAGCAGAGCCAGAAGAACTCTATACACAGAGACTGACATTCTGTGGTAAAATCGAATGTAATGGACCTCTGAACCAGCAGCAATGCAATGACCCAGGACAATTCTGAGGGATTTATGGTAAAGATGCTGCCCACATTCTGAGGAGGGACTGCAGGAGAGGAAACATATAGGAAAAACAACTGCTTGAACGCATGGGTTGGGGTGGACATGATTGGGGATGTGGACTCAAAACTACCACACCAATGCAACTACCAACAATTTGGAAATTGGTCACGATCAAGGACACATGACAAAACTAGTGGAAATGCGCATGGGTAGGGGAGGCGTGGGGGTGGGGGGGTTGAAGGGGAAAGGAGGAGCATGAATCATGTAACCATGTTAAAAATGAATATTAATAAATGTAAAAAAATTAGTATTTTAATTAAAGCCATGCTGATAGATAAAGTCATTAGACCACGAGCTTGTAAGAATTCAAAACAATAAGGGAGGGGATTAGGGGGACTGATTAAAAACAAAACACTGGTATAGAAGGAAATTTTGAAAGAAGAAAGGGCAGGACAAGGAGAGGGAATCAAAATGTCTGGGGAATACACAGTTGATAATTATAACTCTGATTGTGAATGGGATGAACATGTCCATAAAATGGAAGCAAATCGCAGAGTAGATTAGAAACCAAAATCTTACCATATGTTGCCTACAAGAAACACACATGAGACAGATAGACATACATAGAGTAAAAATAAAATGCTGGAGCAAAATCTATTGGGCTTCAACTGAGAAAAGGAAGGCAGGAGTTGTAATCATGATTTCTGACAAAGCCAAAGTAAAAATAGATCTGGTTAAAGGAGATAGGGAAGGTAATTATATCCTGAAAAGTGGCAGTATAAACCATGAAGAAGTAGCAGTATGCAAAATGTATGCACCAAATTGTATAGCATCTAAATTTTCAAATGGGAAACTGACAGAGCTCAAGGAGGAAATAGATAATAAAACTATACTAGTAGAAGTGAAACTTCCCCTATTAGATCTAGATAAATCTAATAAAAAATAAATAATAAAGAGATCAGAGAGGTAAATGAAATCTTAGAAAAATTAGAGTTAATAGATATATGGAGATGAATAAATAGGGACAAAAAGGAATACACCTTCCTTTCAGCAGCACATTGAACATTCACAAAGACTGAAAATGTACTAGGGCATAGAAACATGGCAAACAAATGCAAAAAAGCAGAAATAATAAATGCAACCTTATCAGATCATAATACAAAAAAATAATTATTAGCAAGGATACATGGAGAGGCAAACCAAAAGAACTAATTAGAAATTAAATAATATGTTTCTCCAAAATAAGTTAAAGAACAAATCATGAGGACAATTAATAATTTCATTGAAGGCAATCAAAACGATGAGATTTCTTATCAAAACCTATGGGATGCAGCCAAAGCAGTACTAAGGGGGGAATTGATATCTTTGAATGTATATATTAACAAATTAGAGAGGGCAGACCTCAATAAATTTGGCATAAAACTTAAAAAAATAGAAACAGAATGATTTAAAAATCTCTAGATGAAAACTAAATTAGAAATACTAAAAATCAAAGGAGAAATTAATAAAATCAAAAGTAAAAGACTTATTGAATTAATAATTGAATTAATAAATAAGACTAGAAGCTTTTTGAAAGTTTTGAAAAAACAGATGTAATAGACAAAGTTCTTATGAATCTAATTGAAAAGGAAAGAAGAAAAGCAAATTGACTGTATCAAAGATGAAAAGAGAGACCTCACCTCTAATGAAGAGGAAATTAAGGCAATCATTAAAAACTATTTTACCCAATTATATGGCAATAAATATAGCAATCTAGGTGATATGGTTGAATAATTACAAAAATACAAATTGCCTAGATTAACAGCAGAAGAAATAGTATACTTAAATAATCCAGTATCAGAAAAAGAAATTGAACAAGCCATCAAAAACTCACTAAGAAAAAATCGCTAAGGCCTGATGGATTCACAATGAATTCTATCAAACATTCAAAGAACAACTAATCCCAATACTATAGAAACAATTTGACACAATAAGCAAAGAAGGAGTTCTACCAAATTACTTTTATAAAACAAATATGGTACTGATTCCAAAGCCAGGCAGGCCATAAACAGAGAAAGAAAACTATAGACCAATTTTCCTAAAGAACATAGGTGCAAAAATCTTTATTTTTTAAACATATATTAATATTCGTTTTTGACATGGTTACATGATTTATGCTCACACTTTCCCCTTCACCCCCAACACCCACCACCCATAGCCAACGCACATTTCCACTGGTTTTAACATGTGTCATTGATAAAGACCTATTTCCAAATTGTTGTTAGTTGCATTAGTGTGGTAGTTTCAATTCTACATTCCCCAGTCATGTCCACCTGAACCCATGCGTTCAAGCAGTTGTTTTTCTTATATGTTTCCTCTTCTACAGTCCTTCCTCCGAATGTGGGTAGCATCTTTTCCATAAATCTCTCAGAATTGTCCTGTGTCATTGCATTGCTGCTAGTACAGAATTCCATTACATTCTATTTTACCACAGTATATCAGTCTCTGTGTACAGTGTTCTTCTGGCTCTGCTCCTTTTTCTCTGCATCAGTTCCTGGAGGTCTTTCCAGTTCACCTGGAATTCCTCTAGTTTATTATTCCTTTGAGGGCAATAGTATTCCATCACCAGCATATACCACAATTTGTTCAACCATTCCCCAGTTGAAGGGCATACCCTCTTTTTCCACTTTTTTGCCACCACAAAAAGCGCAGCTATAAATATTTTCGTACAAGTCTGTTTATCTATGATCTCTTTGGGGTACAAACCCAACAATAGTATGGCTGGATCAAAGGGCAGGCATTCTTTTATAGCCCTTTGAGCATAGTTCCAAATTGCAGCCAGAATGGTTGGATCACTTCACAACTCCACCAGCAATGCCTTAATGTCCCAATTTTGCCACATCCCCTCCAGCATTCATTACTCACCCCTTCTTTCATTTTAACCAATCTGCTAGGTGTGAGGTGATACCTCAGAGTTGTTTTGATTTGCATTTCTCTGATTATTAGAGATTTAGAACACTTTCTCATGTGCTTATTGATACTTTTGATTTCTTTACCTGAAAATTGCCTATTCATGTCTCTTGCCCATTTATCAATTGGGGAATGGCTTGAATTTTTATACAATTGCTTTAACTCCTTGTATATTTGAGTAATTAGACCCCTGTCAGAGTTTTTTGTTATAAAGATTTTTTTCCCAAATTGTTATTTCCCTTCTGATTTTGACTACATTGTTTTTGTTTGTACAAAAGCTTTTTAGTTTAATATAATCAAAACCATTTAGTTTACATTTTGTAATTTTCTCTAACTCTTGCTTGGTTTTAAAATCTTTCCTTTCCCAAAGATCTGACAGGTATACTATTCTGTGTTCACTTAACTTATTTAGTTTCCCTCTTTATATTCAAGTCATTCACCCATTCTGAATTCATCTTGGTGTAGGGTGTGAAATGTTGATCTAAACCTAATCTGTCCCATATTGTTTTCCAAATTTCCCAGCAGTTTTTGTCAAATAGTGGATTCATGTCCCAAAAGTTGGGCTGTTTGGGTTTATCATACACTGTCTTCCTGATGTCATTAACCCCAAGTCTATTCCACTGATCCTCCCTTCTGTTTCTTAGCCAGTACCATATTGTTTTGATGACTGCTGCTTTATAGTATAGTTTAATATCTGGTACTGCTAGGCCCCCTTCCTTCACATTTTTTTTCTTTATTTCCCTTGATATTCTTGATCTTTTGTTATGCCAAATGAAATTTATTATAGTTTTTCCTAATTCAGTAAAAAGGTTTTTTGGTATTTTGGTAGGTATGGTGCTAAATAGGTAAATTAATTTGGGTAGGATGATCATTTTTATTATGTTATCTCATCCTACACATGAGCAGTCAATGGCTTTCCAATTGTTTAGATCCAGTTTTACTTTTTGGGAAAGTGTTTTGTAGTTGTTTTCATATAATTGCTTTGTTTGTTTTGGTAGATAGATTCCCAAGTATTTTATATTGTCTAGGGTGATTTTAAATGGTGTTTCTCTTTCAACCTCTTGCTGCTCTATGTGTTGGAAATGGATAGAAATGCTGATGATTTATGTGCATTTATTTTGTCTCCTGCAACTTTGCTAAAGTTGTTGATTATTTCTACCAGCTTCTTAGTTGATTCTCTAGGATTTTTTAAGTATTCCATCATATCATCTGCAAAGAGTGATAGCTTAGTCTCCTCATTGCCTATTTTGACACCTTCAATTTCTTTTTCTTCTCTAATTTCTACTGCTAGTGTTTCTAGTACTATGTTGAATAATAGAGGTGATAATGGGCATCCTTGTTTCACTCCTGATCTTATTGGGAAGGCTTCTAATTTATCCCCATTGCATATGATGTTTGTTGATGTTTTTAGGTATATACTGTTTATTATTTTTAGGAAAGGTCCTTCTATTCCTCTACTTTTCAGTGTTTTCAATAGGAATGAATGCTGTATTTTGTCAAAGGCTTTTTCAGGATCTATTGAGATAATCATGTGATTTTTGTTTGTTAGACTGTTGATATGGTCAATTATGTGGATGGTTTTCCTAATGTTGAACCATCCTTGCATTCCTGGTATCAATCCCACCTGATCATGGTGGATGATATTCTTAATTACATGCTGGAGTCTCTTTGCTAGTATTCTATTTAAGATTTTTGCATCTATGTTCATTAGGGAGATTGGTCTGTAGTTTTCTTTCTGTTTTTGATCTACCTGGCTTTTGAATCAGTTCCATATTTGGGTCATAAAAGGAATTTGGTAAGACTCCTTCTTTACTTATCATATCAAATAATTTGTATAGTATTGGGATTAGTTGCTCTTTAAATGTCTGATAGAGTTCACTTGTGAATCCATCAGGCCCTGGCGATTTTTTCTTAGGGAGTTCTTTGATGGCTTGTTCAATTTCTTTTTCTGATATGGGATTATTTTGGTATTCTCTTTCTTCTGCTGTTAATCTACGCAATTTATATTTTTGTAAATATTCATCCATATCACCTAAATTGTTATATTTATTGCTATATAATTGGGCGAAATAGTTTTTAACGATTGCCTTAATTTCCCCTTCATTAGAGGTGAGGTCTCCCTTTTCATCTTTGATACTGTCAATTTGGTTTTCTTCTTTCTTTTTTTTATTAGATTGACCAATACTTTGTCTAATTTATCTGTTTTTTCAAAATACCAGCTTCTAGTCTTATTTATTAATTCAATAGTTCTTTTACTTTTGATTTTATTAATTTCTCCCTTGATTTTTAGTATTTCTTAATTAGTTTTCATCTGGGGATCAATGTCTATATTGCCATCTTGTTGTAGAACTTCAGGGAAAGTTTGCTGAATAATTTCTTTTAGTGTGGAGTCCAAATTTCTATTAATTTCTGCTTTTTCAGGGAGACCAATAATTCTCAAATTTTCTCTTCTAGAATGGTTTTCTTGGTCTGTCACTTTCTCATTGAGATATTTCTTGTTTCCTTCTATTTTTTCTGTCTTTTGACTTTGTTTTATTTGTTCTTGCTGTTTTGAGAGATTATTGGCTTCTAATTGCTCAATTCTAGCCTTTAGGGACCGGTTTTTGGCTATAATCTTTTGGTTTTCTTTTCTAATCTGGTCATTTCTGGTGTTCAATTTGCTTATCACTTCATTTTTTTTCTGAGCCTCACTTTCCTGTTGCAAAATTCTGCCTTTTAAACTTTTATTTTCTTGCCTGATTTCCTTTTGAGCTATTTCCCATTTCTCTAGCCAAATCTTTTCCAACTTTCTCGTCATCTCAGATTTCAACTCTTTAAGAGCTTGTGACCAGTTTTCATTATTTTGGGAAGTTCCAGATGTGATTGCTTGTTTGTTCTCTTCTGTTTGCTCGGTTGTCTGGAATTTCTCTGTGTTAAAGTTGTCGAGTGTTAAAGATTTCTTCTTCTTGTTGTTAATCTTTCTCTTCTGGGCTTCTTGATTCTGTGTTGCCATTGTTAGCCCAGTCCCTTCTTAGCTTTATCGTCATGCTCAGGGTCTGTCTGCGTTCTTTCGGCTCCTGAGGTCTGAGGACTGGTTGTTCTCAAGTTCAAGTCCCCTGGTGGACCCCATTGCTTGATCCTGTGCTGGAGGTTCCTTTATAAGTCTCAGGGAGCTGCTTCCACTGTTGTATACCTGTCTGCACTGGTTCCCCACTAAGGGTTTCAGAGCCTTCACTTACACGCGTGCCCCTGTGTCCTCCTCCACCCGTGCCTGCTCTCAGTGTCTGTGCTCAAAGTCCATGTGCATTCTTTAGTCTTTTGAGGTCCTAAGTCTTGCTGCTCTCAGGAACAGGCCCTGGAGTTGCCAGTGACTCAATGAGTGCCCCAAATTTGCTCTATTTCTTTTGAGCTGGCTTTGGAGCTATAGGTGGTGTGTGTGGGAGCAGGGGGTTGCTCAGCCAGAGATTTTAGTGAGAGCTTTTTCACTCCTTTATAGCATGGAAATGCCCGATTCGTTGTACCTTCTACACTGAGTCCTTTTGTGGGGTCCCTCCGTTCGTCTGGATTTGTTTTTATGTCCCCTTGAGGAGTCCTGTATGTTTCATTTAGGAGAGGTTAAGCTCTTCTTTTTACTCTGCCGTCATCTTAACCCGGAAACTAGATGTAGAAATCTTAAACAAAATACTAGCAAAAAGATTCCAGGAAGTGATCAAGAGGATTATCCATCATGATCAGGTGGGATTTATACCAGGAATGCAAGCATGGTTCAAGATTTGATTGGCTAAAATGATAGCAGGGTAGAGTAATGAATGTTGGAGGGGTTTTGGCCAAATTGGGACATTAATGCATTGCTGGTCGAGTTGTGAACTGATTCCAGTCATTCTGGATAGCAATTTGTAACTATGCCCAAAGAGTGCTAAAAGACTGCCTGCTCTTTGATCCATCCATACCATTGCTGCGTTTGTATCTCAAAGTGATCATAGGGAAAAAGTCGTATACAAAAATATTTATAGCTGTGCTCTTTGTGGTTGCAAAAAACTGGAAAACGAGGGTATGTCCTTCAATTGGGGAATGGCTGAACACATTGTGGTATATGCTGGTGATGGAATACTGCTGTGCTCACAGGAATGATAAATTGGAAAAATTCCATGTGAATTGGAATGACTTGGAGGAATTGATGCAGAGCGAAAGGAGCAGAGCCAGAAGAACATTGTACACAGAGACTGATAACACTGTGGTAAAATCGAATGTAACTGACTTCTGTACTAGCAGCAATGTAATGATCCATGACAATTCTGAGGGACCTATGGAAAAGAATGCTATATACATTCAAAGGAAGAGCTACAGGAGTAGAAACACAGAAGAAAAACAATTACTTGAATGCATGTTTTGATGTGGACATGATTGGGGATGTAGACTGGAAATGATCACACCAATGAAACCATCAATCAATGACACATGTTAAAACCAATGTAAATGAGATTTAGCTATTGGGTCAGGGGGTTGAGGTTTGGGATGGCAAAGGGGAAAGTAATAAGCACATGAATAATGTAAGAATGGAAAATTTTTCTAAAAAATAAAATTGAAAGAAAAAATAATTTTAAAAAGAGGTTCTAAATGTTATAAATTAAAAAAGTGAAAAAATAAAAAATCAAAATCAAAATTCAAAAAATAAATAAATAAAATCGCAGTTTACAACAAATTCAATTAACTGAAGAAGTCAATATTTAATGAATTCAAGATCTCAGTAAACATTCAGTAGAGGCTGAAGAAAATTGAAAAAAGGAAATATATTAATTAAAACAAAAAAATAGTTTCTTGAAAGCCAAAATTGACCATCTTCAAAATGAGGCAAAGAAGTTGAAAGATGGCCTCCAAAGAAAATCAGGCCAGAAAAAGAAGAATGACTAAAAAGCCAGGGATGAAATTCAGTCTTTAAAAATTAGAATCCAACAACTTGAAGCAAACGACTTTACAAGGCTCCAAGAATCTATAAAACAAAATCAAAAGAATGAAAAATTTGAGGAAAATATGATACACCTCATTGCCAAAACCTCAGACCTGAAAACAGTTTACGGAGAGACAACTTAATAATTATTGTACTACTGCAACATCATGACAAAAGGAAAAGCCAGGAAATTATGCTAGAAAACTCCCCAACATCCTCGAACAAGCGGGAAAAGTAGATTGAAAGAATCCACAGATCACCTGCTACATTTAATCCACAACTGACAACTCCCAGAAATATTATACCCAAATTCAAGAACTACCAGACCAAGGAAAAATTTTTACAAGCTGCTAAGAAGTCATTCAGATACCAGGGAACCACAGTTAGGATAACACAGGATCTGGCTGCATCTACACTGAAGTACCAGAAGACATGGAATATAATATTCCGGAAAGTAAGGGAACTTGGGTCTACAACCAAGAATCAACTACACAGCAAAACTGACTATATTCTTGCAGGGGAAAGTATGGTTATGTAATAAAATTGAAGACTTCCAAGAAATTCATGAAGAAAAAAACCAGACTTAAACCGAAAATTTGATGTCTAAACACAGAATTCAAGAGAATCATCAAAAGGTGATTAAGAGAGGGGAAAAAAATTTTTTTAAGGAACCCAATAAGTTCAAATGATTTATATCCCTATAAGAAAAGATGATATTGGTAACTAAAATATTGTTATTATCAATCAGGGTAGCTAGAAGTATACTTAGAGGGAACTGGGACAAAGTGTATAGAATGAAATGTCAAGACACACGCACACAAATATATATATATTTGTATATATATATATATATATATACATATAT
>NW_025389792.1:0-7541 GCF_016433145.1 Gracilinanus agilis | reverse complement strand
TATATGCACTCAAGGATATAAATTTCCCCCTGAGTACTGCCTTGGCCACATCCCACAGAGTTTGGTAGGATGTCTCATCATTGTCATTTTCTTCAATGAAATTGTTGATTGTTTCTATGATTCCTTCTTTGACAAATTGGTTTTGAAGAATCATATTATTTAATTTCCAATTAGTTTTTGATTTTCCTGTCCAAGTGCCCTCACTAATTATTATTTTTATTGCATTATGATCTGAGAAGGTTACATTTATTATTTCTGCTCTTTTGCATTTGTTTGCAATGATTCTATGCCCTGTAACATGGTCAATCTTTGTGAATGTGCCATGTGCATCTGAAAAGAAGGTGTATTCCTTTTTGTCCCTATTTATTTTTCTCCACATATCAATTAAATCTAATTTTTCTAGGACTTCATTCACCTCTCTTACCTCTTTCTTATTTATTTTTCGGTTTGATTTATCTAGATCTGACAGAGGAATATTTGGATTTCCCACTATTATGGTTTTACTATCTATTTCTTTCTTGAGCTCTGCCAGTTTCTCCTTTATGAATTTGGATGCTATGCCACTTGATGCATACATATTGAGCAGTGTTATTTCCTCATTGTTTATACTGCCTTTAATCAGGATATAATGACCTTCCCTGTCTTTTTTAATCATATCTATTTTTACTTTGGCTTTGTCAGAAATCATAATAGCCACTCCTGCCTTCTTTTTCTCATTCGACACCCAAAAGATTTTGCTCAAACCCTGAACCTTAAACTTGTGTATGTCCACCCTCCTCATATGTGTTTCTTGTAGACAACATATGGTGGGGTTTTGGTTTCTAATCTACTTTGTTATTTGCTTCCGTTTTATGAGCAAGTTCATCCCATTCACATTCAGAGTTATAATCATCAGTTGTGCATTTGCTGACATTTTCGAATCCTCCCCCATTACTACCCCCTTTTTCCTTATACTTTTTCCTTTTAAACCAGTGGTTTGCTATTGAGCCGCTATCCCTTATCCCCTCCCTTGATTAACTTCCCTTTCTACCCCTCCCTTATTTTCCCCCTCTTTTTGTTTTTAAAGGCCTTATGAATTCCTTCCCCCTTCTCCCCTCCCTTTTTTTGACCTCCCCACTCTCCTGCTCCCCTTGGATTATCCCTTCTAACTTTCTGAGAAGGGTTAGATAAGAGTTTTATGTCCCAATGGATAGTATAGCTACTCTTCCCTCTCCGGGTTGATTACACTGAGAGTAAGGTTTGATTATTACCTCTTAATGCTCTCTTCCTCTCCTTCTTATAATAGTATTTGTCCCCTCTCCCTCCCATGCCCTCTTTGTCTGTAATAGAATATCCTATTTTCTTATTCACTCAAGTTTCTCTTGGTGTCCCCTGCTATTCACCCCCTCTTTCCCATCCTCCATGTCATCTTAGATTATTTAGTGTTCCACCCTCACCCTGTGAATTATTCTTCTGATTACTATAATAGTGAATATTATAATAGTGAATAGAGTTCACTACAGAGAATTATACATAAAATTTCTCTACATAGGAATACAGATAATTAGATCTCACTGAGGCCCTTAAAAAGGCAAATTTAAAAATTATAAGTTTTCTTTCTTTCCCCTCTGTATCTTATTTACCTTTTCATGTTTCTCTCGATTTTGTGGTTGGATATCAAACTTCCCATTTAGCCCTGGTCTTTTCTGTGCAAATACCTGGGATTCTTCAATTTTGTTGAATGCCCATACTTTCCCCTGGAAATATATAGTCAATTTTGATGGGTAGTTGATCCGTGGTTGCAGGCCCAGCTCTCTTGCCTTTCTGAATATCGTATTCCAAGCCTTACGGTCTTTTAGCGTGGAGGCTGCCAGATCCTGTGTGATCCTGATTGGTGCTCCTTGATATTTGAATTGTTTCTTTCTGGCTTCTTGTAAGATTTTTTCTTTTGCTTGGATACTCTTGAATTTGGCAATTATATTTCTGGGTGTTTTCTTTTCTGAATCGAATGTCACAGGTGATCTATGAATCCCTTCAATGTCTATATTGCCCTCTTGTTGTAGGACTTCAGGGCAATTTTGCTGGATTATTTCTGTTAGTATGGAGTCCAGGTTTCTATTAAATTCTGGTTTTTCTAGAAGACTAATTATTCTCAAATTGTCTCTTCTAGACCGGTTTTCTTGGTCTGTCACTCTCTCATTGAGATATTTCATGTTTCCATCTATTTTTTCAGTCTTTTGACTTTGTTTTATTTGTTCTTGTTGTCTTGAGAGATCATTAGCTTCTAATTGCTCAATTCTAGCCTTTAGGGATTGTTTTTCGACTATAATCTTTCGGTTTTCGGCTATGATCTTTTGATTTTCGGCCGTAATCTTCTGGTTTTGGGCTATAATCTTCTTGTTTTGGGCTATGATCTTCTAGTTTTCGGCCATAATCTTCTGGCATTCCTTTTCAATCTGGACATTTCTGGTGTTCAATTTGCTTATCAGTTCATTAGGTTTCTGAGCCTCACTTTCCATTTGCAAGATTCTACCTTTTAAACAGTTATTTTCTTGCCAGATCTCTTCCATTTTCCTCAAAATCTCAGTTTTGAATTCTTCCATAGCTTGTGAGGAGTTTTCCTTATTTGAGGAGCGTCTGGATGCTTGTTTGTTCTCTTCCTCTGTTTGTTCGGTTGTCTGGATTTTCTCTGTGTAAAAGTTGTCAAGTGTTAAAGACTTCTTTTTCTGGTTGTTAATCTTTCTCTTCTGAACTTCCTGAGACTGGGTAGCCATCGTTAGCCCAGCAGCTTCTCAGGTTTATCCTCGTGCTCAGGGTCTGTCTGCAGTCTTTTGGCTCCTGAGGTCTGAGTTCTGGTTTTTTCCAAGGTCAAGCCCCTGGTGGACCCCCTTGCTTGATCCTCTGCAGGAAGTTTCTTTACAGGTCTCAGGGCGCTGCTTCCACAGTCGTATAACCGTCTGCACTGGTTCCCCACTCAGGGTTTCAGAGCTTTAGCTTGTGGCTGTGTCTGCCTCCACCCACGCCTCTGCCTGTGCTTGTGGTCTGAGCCCGTCCTCTGCGCCCTGCATCCGCTCTAGGCGCCCTGCTCCCGCGCTCAAATTTTGTGTGCGTTCGTTAGCTTTTTGGGGTCCTAAATCTTGCTGCTCTCAGGAACAGGCCCTGGAGCTGCCAATGACTCGATGGATGCCCCAAACTTGCTCTATTTCTTTTTAGCTGGCTTCAGCGCTATAGGTGTTGTGTGTTGAGGGGGTGGGCGTGGGGTGGTTGCTTAGCCTGCGATTTAGTGAGAGCTGTTTCACCCCTCTATAGCATGGAAATGCTTAATTCCATGTACCTTCCACGCTGTGCCCTGTTGTGTGGTTCCTCCGTTCGTCTGGACTTGTTTTTATGTCCCCTTGAGGAGTTTTTTGTGTTTCGGTCAGGAGAGGTTAAGAGCTGCTTCTTACTCTGCCGCCATCTTAACCCGGAAATCCTACTGTTTGTTTTTTAATAAAATGTGTGCAAACAATATAAGTGGGGAGTTACCCTTACACACACACACACACACACACACACACACACACACACACACACACAGACATTAAGAATTTCAAGACATATCAGAGGCTTTCTATTCCTCTTTAGTTCTTTAGAATTTCATTCTTGGGCATCTTTCATTCCTCTTGGTCTCAATTTCCTGTAAGCATTTTCACTCATGGCGTACTATTTTTTTGTCCATCAGAATTCTTTTAAATCTGCTTTCTTCAAATTTAGAGTAAATGTCAGATTGTGCCCACATTTCTTCTCTGCCAAGAGAATCCCTTCATTAATATCTTTGAAAAGTGATGATAACTTTCACCTAAAGAATGCTAGTGAAAGACAACTCTGACTGCCTGCTGCTTCCCAAGATTAGATTGGTAAATCCAGAATCCAAGACTTTTAAGAGATTGGTGAGCCTTCTGTGAGGACCATCAGTCCACATCATAAACAAAAGGACTCCCCATTATAATATACCAAACAAGTAATTATCCAGTATCTGTTTGAAGACTACCACCACCAGGTCTGGAGGCAAGTCATTCCACTTTTGTACAGCTTTAATTATTTTTAATAGATGTCTATTGATATCTTATTTTTCTATTGCTTATGTTTTCTGTGACCCTACATCCCTCTTAAGAAAGCTATACTTCCTTAACAAAAAGTAAAAAAAAGGTTTTAATGAAGAGAAGAAATTAAAGAAACTCACCGGCACAGAAACAAAAAAAATCTGATTCTTTAATGGCCCAGACATTTGCAAAGGAATGCAGAGGGGTGTCTTTTCAAACCTCTTTTTTAGTGCTTAATTTGGTAAAATTCCACAAGATTTATTTTCATTTGTTTTGTAGTTATTATTCTTTTGGCTTATACTGTTTTGTTCTGTGTACATATTATGTTTTTTTCCCTCCAATTCTGCTTTCTCTGCATCAGTTTATATCTTCATGATTTTCTGCTTATAGCATAATCATATTCCATTACCTTTATGGCTATAAATTGTTTGACCATTCCCTAACCAGTCAGCATCATCTTTGGTTTCCAGTTCTTTCCTCCCTCAAAAAGTGCTGCTATGAATATTGTGTATATGGGCATTTTCTTTCTGTCAGCAATCTGTCTAGTGCTGGCATCTGAGTCAAAGAGTGTGAACAGTTTAGTCACTTTATTTGTATAATTCCAAATTTCTTTCCAGAATGGTTTTACTAATTGATAGCTCTGCCAACAATTCATTAATGTTACTGTCTTCTCTTAATCCCACTAACATTGACTCTTCCCATGTTTTAGCCCTTTTTGTCATTTTCCCAAATGTTAAATCAAACCTCAAAGTTGTTTGCATTTGGATTTCTTTCATCAGGAGTGATTTGGAGCATCATTTTCTATGCCTCTTAAAATTAGAAAACCTTCTTGTAAGAAGTATATTCTTACCCTTTGACTACACAGCTATTTTGCCTTTGTTCTTAGTTATTTCTCTTTTTTATCTAAATACCTTAGATAACAGACTCTTCTCAGAGAATTTTGAGATAAATATTTTGTATCACTCAACTACTCTTCTAATACTTTTTAATATGTGTTAATTTTGTCTCTATAAAAGTTTTTCAGTATCATATAAGGGAAATGATCTGCTCTATCTTTTGCATATATCTCTGTTTCTTGTTTTGCTTAAGATTCCAATACCTACATATTATTTTAGAAGGTGTTTGATCTCCCTCTCTTGAATTTAGTTAAAAGGGATTTCTATTTGTTTTTAACGAGGGTGTTCAGTTCTTGCAGTTGTGTTCAACTCCCTGTGACATCATTTAGGGTTTTCTTGAAAATATATACAGTAATGGTTCCTTCTCCAGCTCATTGTACACATGAGGAAATATGGTTTGATGACTTGGCCAGGAACCCACAGTTAGTAAGTGTCTGAAGCTAGATTTGAATTCTGATTGATGAATCTTCCTGATTCCAAACTAACTGCACCTGTCTTAAATATTCAGGTCAAATATCTATTTTGAAATTTTTTTTGTGGGAAAGGGGGAATTCTTTCACTTCTTGCGAGAGTTTACTCCACTCTTATATAGCTTTAATTGTTAGGAATCTTTTTGTTTTTGAGCTTTCCTGTTTATCCTGACATAAAGCCTAAATCTAATATTCTGTGACTTCCATTCCTTATTTTTGGTTCAGCCTTCTAAGGACTACGTAGAATAAATGTTTTTTCATGGGAGTCTTTCAGAACTTTAAAGTAAAATATCATGGCCCTGATGAAACTTCTTTTTTCTAGGGTAAAGATGTCCAATTCCTTCATATAATTCTAATGTCATGGATTCAAGGTCCTGGACCATAACGATTGCCTTCTTTTGGACACTCTCCAGCTTACCAATGTTCTTATTAAAAAAGTGTTTTTTTAAATTTTATTTAAAAAATTATATGTAGAAATAATTTTGATAGTTGTTTTCTTACATTTTGTGATTTAGGTCTCCTTCCCACCTCAAGTCAGTAAACAGTCTGATATATGTTAAACCAGAACTTTCATGCAATACATATTTCTATATTCCACATGTCATGAGCTCCTAGTCTTATTTATTAGTTCAAATAGTTCTTTTACTTTCAATTTTATTAATTTCTCCTTTGATTTTTAGGATTTTTATTTTAGTTTTTATCTGGGTAGTTTTAATTTGTTCCTTTTCTAGTTTTTATGTCTGTTTTTTGGTTGTTGCATGCCCAATTTATTGATCTTTTTCTCTATTTTACTGACATAGGCACCCAGGGATAAAAATTTCCCCCTGAATACTGCTTTGACTGGATTCCATAAATTGTGATGTGTTGTCTCCTCATTTTCATTCTCTTCAGTGAAATCAATAATAATTTCTATGATTTGTTCTTTGACTCACCAGTTTTGAAGAATTAGATTATTTAATTTCCAATTAATTTTTAATTTGCCCCTCCATGAATGCTTATTGATTATAATTTTATGGCATTGTGATCTGAAAAAGTTACATTTATTATTTCTGCTTTTCTGCATTTCTTTGTGATTTTTTGTGCCCTAGTATGTGGTCAATCTTTGTATATGTAATATGTGCTGATGAAAAGAAGGTATATTCCTTTGTATCCATATTCAATTTTTTTCCAGATATCTATGAACTCTAATTTTTCTAACATTTAATTCACTTCCCTTCTTTCTTATTTATTTTTAGGTTTGATTTATTGAATTCTGATAGGGAAAGTTTGAGGTTCCCCACTAGTATAGTTTTTACTATTCCTCCTTAAGCTCCTTTAAAAGTCTGGATGCTACATTATTTGGGGCATATATGTTGAGTACTGATATTTCTTCACTATCTATCAATATTGCCTTTTTTTCAGTATGTAATTACCTTCCTTATCTCTTTTAATCAGAACTATTTTTACTTTAGCTTTGTCTAAGATCATGATTGCTACTCCTTCCTTCTTTGTCTCAGTTGCATCCCAATAAATTCTGCTTCAGCCTCTTACCTTTACCCTGTGTGTGTCTTCCTGCCTCAACTGTGTTTCTTGTAAATAGCATAGAGCAGGATTCTGATTTTTAAGCCATTCCACTATCCTCTACCATTTTATGGGTGAATTCATTCCATTTATATTCACAGTTATGATTATCATGTATGTATTCCCCTTCATTTTGACCTCCTCCTTTAATCCTGTCCTTTCTCCTTTTACTCTTTCCCTCCCCTCAAGTATTTTGCTTTTAATCAGTTCCCTCCCTTCCTCCTTCCTTATATTACTCCCCTTCCTACTACCTCCCTTCTTATCCCCCCTTCTACTATAGGGTCTTTTTCATCACCCCCCCCACCTTCTCCCTTCCTTATATTACTCCTCTCTCTACCTCTTCAATTCTTATTCCTTTCTACTTGTCTGTAGGGTAAGATACAATTCTATACCCCCAGTGAATCTGGCTATTCTTCCCTCTCTGAGACAATTCCAATGAGAGTAAGATTTAAGTTATTACCTGTCACCTCCTTCTTTTTCCTCCCTTCTATTGAATTAGTCTTCTCCCCCCACCACATATAATGTCTGAAGGCATATATATATATATATATATA
>NW_025389791.1:0-5560 GCF_016433145.1 Gracilinanus agilis | reverse complement strand
CCTTCCTTCCTTCCTTCCCTCCTTCCTTCCTTTTTGAGGACACCACTCTCTCTCCTGGTTTTCTCTCTACTTATCTGACCATTCCTCTGTCTCCTTAAATGGATCCTCTTCAGGATCATGCCTTCTAAGCAACGGCAATCCCTCAGGATTCTGTCCTGGTCTCTCTTCTCTCTATACTATTTAACTACCATCTCTATGCTGATGATTGTTAAATCTACTTCTCTTCCCCAAATCTCACATCTCCAACCTCCTTTCAGTTAGTTCAAGATATAACTGGATAGGGGGCAGCTGGGTAGCTCAGTGGATCGAGAGCCAGGCCTAGAGACAGGAGGTCCTAGGTTCAAATCCGGCCTCAGACACTTCCCAGCTGTGTGACCCTGGGCAAGTCACTTGACCCCCATTGCCTACCCTTACCAATCTTCCACCTATAAGTCAATACACAGAAGTTAAGGGTTTAAAATTTAAAAAAAAAAAAAGATATAACTGGATATCCAATAGGCACTTTAAGCTCAATATATCCAAAACAGAACTCATTATCTTTCCTCCTAAACACTCCCTGCCCATTCTATCTTCCCTATTATTGTAGAGGTCAACATCATCCTCACAGGCCCTCAAGTTCACAACCTAGGAGTCATCCCAGACTTCTTACTTTCTCTCACCCCTCATACCCTCATATTTAAGTCGTTGTCATGGCCTGTTGATTTCTTCTTTGTAACTTCTTTCAAATATTCCCCCTTTTCTTCTCTGACACTGCCACCACTCTAGTGCAGGCCCACTTCACCTCACACCTCGGTTATCACACTAGCCTCCTGGTGTGTCTCCCTGCTTTGAGTCTCTCCCCATTTCAATCCATCTTCTGTTCAGCCACTAAAGTGGTTTTCCTATAGTGCAGATAGATCTAGAGCTCAAAAGGCCCTCAGAGGCCATTTAATCCAACCCCATCGTGTTATAGATAAGGAAATAAAGGTCTGGAGAGGGAAAAGGATTTTCTCATGGTCACATAGGTAGTAAATGGCCAACTGAATCCATGTGGGATCTGAATCCATGTTGTCTAACTTCAGAATCATGGATAAGTTATTTAATTCCTCTGGGTTGAAAATGGAGGGGTTGGTTTAGATAATCTCTAAGGGTCTCTTTCAGTTTTAGAATTTTATTTTTCTGGGGTGAATTCTCTGTGGGTGATTCATGAGTAGATATGAAGGAGAACAAATGAATAAGACATTTATTAAATATTTATTATATGCAAAGCACTGGAGATAAAAACAAGAAAACAAGACACTCAGATCCTCCTTTAAAAGAATTCTTCTTAATGGAGAAGGCAACGTATTTGGATATTCAGGATAGGCAGCAACAACTGGCTGACTATGCGTGTTCCCTTGCAGATAGGCATGGGGAAGTTGTGATGTACATCCCTGAGAAGAATCACACATTCATGATAAAACACATATTAAAGTATACTTCAAAAATCTAAACAATAAATAAAATCTAGTTATTTACATGTTTATCTATCTCTTTAGAATGCAATCTCCTAGAGGACAGGGATCTGATTTTGTTTTGTTTTTTTTTTCCTTGCTTTTCTTGATATCTTTGGTGCTTGGCTAGTCTATTGTTGTTCAGTCATGTCTGACTCTGTGACCCCATTTGGGGTTCTCTTGGCTGAGATACTGGAGTAGCTTCCATTTTTTCTCCAGTTCATTTTACAAATGAGAAAACTGAGGGAAACAGTTAAGTGACTTAAGTCACAGAGCAAGTACACAGCAGCTTGGGGGCATAGTGGATAAAGCACTAGATCTGGAATCAGAAAGAGCTGTTTTCAAATCTGGCCTTCCTATTACTTGCTTGACCATGGACAAATCATTTATCTTCCTGGTCTGTATTAGTTTCCTCCTCTATAAAATTGGGGTAATAATATCACCTACCTCCCAAGGTTTATTGCAAAGACCAAATGAAGTAACACACGGAACATGCTTTACAACTCTTAAAGCATTCTAGAATGCAATTTTTATTCTGATATTGGGAAGTTTTCTTACAGTATGCTTCCCCAATGTTTTGCCCCTGAGGGTAAAATATTCTATTTTATCAGCATCTGACTCATAAGACAGCAAAAAAAATTATATATCCAGTAGTGTGGACAGAGGTTAGCGAACTCTTTCACAAAGAAACAGAAAAATATCTTTAAAAAAAGGTTCAGCCAATCTAATGTGTCAAGTTTATTCTGGATAGAAATGCTCATTCCAAAAGGTATAGGATGGCCATCTGATGACCTGTTGGTTTAAAATGTGAATTACAAAATAAAAAATCCATGTCAAGAGGAGAGGAAACCTGAACAAACTATTTAGCCCTAAGGTGTCCTGAACATCAACAGTAACATTATTTTCAAGTGGGCAGTATTCAACAAGTACTTTTCATTAGCCCATAACATTTATAAAAGCCCTGTGTGAAAGCATTTTTAAATGGACATTTGCCAAGCTGAGGATTGATTGATCAATTTAATGAGGTTCTAAGGATGTGAGCCTTCCTTGGGGATTTTAATTACATCTCAGCTAAGTAAGATATGGATATGTCTATGAACAGGCTTTGAGAGATGATTTGGGTCCATTAATACGATTGAATGATTAGGTTTCATAGATGATTTAGCTTATCTGTGTCTCAGGCTACCATAGATTAGAACCACTCCTTGTACTAGCCCTATGAAAGGGGGTCTTGGTGCCTTAGGGAAATCCTAAAAGAGCATAACATACAGTTTAGGGGAAAGGGTGCACCCCAAAAAGTAGAGTGGAAATGGAATTGAAACAGAGGAAACACGTGAACTAATGGTCAAACTTGTCAGAATATTAGTACTGTCTATGAGATGTGGTATTTGCATTATAGTAGACTCCCTAGATTGGGAAGGAGTGAGATAAGCTGTGTCTTCCAAACCTTTTGAAGTTAATATATTATACTGGAGTAGTATTCACAACTTAATGTGAATAACAATGAGCCTTTGTTAGTAACATGCTAGTATATCCAGTACTCTTCAATTCTCTTTTCATTCATTGTGGGATGTTTTGGATAATCCTAATTATTCAAATATAGCTCAAGCCCCCATGTCAGTGTACAGTCTCATCAGAGACACAAACCAAGTAATACAATATAGATATAAAGGACATAAAACCAAAGTAATTTAGAAAGACAAATAAATGAATAAAAGGATAATTTTCATTGTCTCCTGCACATACAAATGGATGTGATATCCTCTAGGGTAAAATGAGAAAACAACCAAATCCTGGGGAACTTCATATGGCCAATGGTTAAACTTAGTTTTGAACGGATCATAATATTATGGCTTGAAAACGGGAAGGGACCCCACAGGTCTTTGTCAAAGCTCCTCATTTTACAAATGAGGAAATGGAAAGCTTGGAAGTATAAATGATTTGCTTGAGGTAGCCCAGATACTAAGCATCAGAGGCAAGATTTGAACCCAAGTCTTCTGTTTCCAGAGTCAATGTTCTCACTGAAAGATTTCTTATAGTTTTTAGCTTTGATGACTCACCTTTTTTCAACTGGGTCTGTGCTTCCTAAAGAGCATCTTGAACCTAGGCACTCATCTCACAGGATTCTGATGTCCTAGGACTGCTTCCCAACCTTCCCCCAATCAAGATCCGAAATGCCTTATGTGTGATGAAGTTGGATGAGATTCAATTTGATGCATTCCTATGAAGCAAGTAGTTGAAATTTTCCTTCTTCCAAGATTCTACATACTAACTGGTCTTCCTGCTTCCAACCTAACTCTTCTCCAATGCATCATTCATATGGCTATGTGAGTAATCTTACAAGTGTGCCATTCTGAACCGGTAACTTCTCTACTCAATGGCTCCTATCCCAACTGAATAATTCACAAGATTTTTAAGGTATTAGTTAAGGTCATTGGCTCAAAATCATTTTTTTAATATGATCTAACACCGATTCTTTGAATGGACTTTTTTTTTTAAACCCTTACCTTCCGTCTTGAAGTCAATACTGTGTATTGGCTCCAAGGCAGAAGAGTGGTAAGGATAGGCAATGGGAGTCAAGTGACTTGCCCAGGGTCACACAGCTGGGAAGTGTCTGAGGTCAGATTTGAACCTAGGACCTCCCGTCTCTAGGCCTGACTCTCAATCCACTGAGCTACCCAGCTGCCCCCTTGAATGGACTTTTTAGGCTAGCCAAAAGGGGACACTAGCCATATCCCATTGATCTTGCCCTTTCCTGTCTCAGTTCATGTTGTGGTTCATGCTTGAAATAGATTTCAACCTTATCCCCTCTTAAAAACTTTCTTGTACTATGAGACCCAACTCAGTTACCATTTCTGTTATAAAGTCTTCCCTTATCCCATCAGCTGAAAGTGACCTCTCTTCACATATTTTTCACAGAATTTTATATGGATTTCTGCCTTGCATTATAATTATTTGTTGACATATCTTACTCTCCCCATTACACTGTAAATTGCACTGTACTTTCTGAGGGCAGAGACTATGTCTTATTTCATCCTTATTTTGTCCCTGTATCTTTGGCACCTAGCAAAATGCCTTGAGCATAGCTGCTTAATAAATGTCTGCCAAAGTATATAGATAATGTATTTATGTATAGAACTAAGCATTTTCAGAGAAAAGGATGTGGTAAGATTCAATGACAAGACAAAAATATTACTTAAATGAAACAAAAGGTTAAGAATTCAACAAACTCCTGGCTGTGAGAATTCTTAGAAATGATGCTCCCTTTGGCTATAAACACATTTAATTCCTGTGAAGACTAAATAGATAGTTAATTTATTATAGCATTTGATAGAGTTGTGCAGTTAGAGGTGATTTTTCTCACATTCAGCTACCAAACAAGTGTCTACTGATTTCTAGTAGCTGCTGTATGCCAGATGTGTATTATCTCATTATGGACACATGCCTCCAAGATGCTGGTTTCTTTCCCAGTTCATAGACATGCCTGGTACCACCCGAGAAAGTGCTGAAAGAAGTGATAACCTGCTCAAGCAGACCTTGTCTAAGGGATAACAGAAAGAGAAGGAAACTGTTTCAGACTGAACTAAAGTTTATCTGCTTTCCTGGGTCAAAACCAATTCTTGAATGATGCTTGATGATGGCAAAAAAGGAAGATTGAGAGGAAAGATCATTCCTGAGCCAGGCAGTAATGGCCAATGATAAAGGTGATGGAAGTCATGTTAGGGATATTAACCAGGTTTGCTGGGCTAGAGTGAAGAGTGATAGGAAATGAGGACAGTTGCTGGAGGAGGAGGGGGTTGAAAGATTGTGAGTGTATTTGAGAGCACTGTATCAAATGCAAAAGGCAGCAAACACTGGCATTTGCTATAATGAGGAATTGTGGTCAATTGTAGCTTTGTGAACACAGGAGTGATATGATCAGAACAATAATTGAAAAGAGAAATCTTTGTGTTGTATCACTTTCCAAGAGTGAAGTGATACTTTTTGTCAAGGCCAACCTCTTTTTATGTTTTGATTCCATTCCCTATAGCTTCTTCTGGCAGCTTGTCCTCACAAATATCCAATCCCTCTCCCCATCCTCCCCCAGA
>NW_025389790.1:0-5207 GCF_016433145.1 Gracilinanus agilis | reverse complement strand
GAGAGAGAGAGAGAGAGAGAGAGAAACAAAGAAACAAAATGATAGAGTGATATCCCTAATGAACATAGATGCAAAAAATTTTAATAAAATGATTAGCAAAGAAGCTCAAACAACATATGACAAAGATTTTATACTACAACCAGGATGGATTTTTACAGGGCAATATGGGGTTGGCTTAATATTAGGAAAACTGTAAACAACCATGTTAATAATAAAATAAACAAAAATCATATTAGTATATCAATAGATATTGAAAAGGCTTTTAACAAAATTTAATATCCATTTATGTTTTAAAAAACAGTAGAAAACATGGGAGAAAATGAAATTTTCCTTTAAATGATAAATTGTATATTCCTAAAATCAAGTTACCTTTTTTTTTTTAAAACCCTTAACTTCCACTTGAAAATCAATACTATGTATTAGTTCCTAAGCAGGAGAGTGGCAAGGGCTAGGCAATGAGGATTTAAATGACTTGCCCAGGGTCACACACCTAGGAAGTATCTGAGGTCAAATTTGAACCTAGGACCTTCTGTCTCTAGGCCATGCTCTCAATCCACTGAGCTATCCAGCTTCTCCCAAAAGTTACCATTTTTATAACAAAAGTAAGCCAAAATCTTTTCCAATAAATTTAAAGGTGAAATAAGTATGACCATTGCCACCACCTCTGTTTTAGGTAGTACTAGAAATACTGGCTATAGCAATAAGAAAAAGAAATTGATGCCATAGATAAAGGTGAAACAAAATTATTACTTTTTGCAGATAATGTGATAGAAGACTTAAAGAACCCTACAGTCAACTAAAAATTAACCAAACTAAAAGCTTCTACAAGCTTTAAATTCTATTTAAAATTACTACAGAATGTATAAAATACAGAACTATAGAAACATATCTACTGTTGTCAATAAAGTTGGGGTGCTCTCTTAATCCTTGCTAATAAGGAGGGGTAGAAGGTGAATGAGGTTATAGGAGAGGAATGAAAGGGATGGCTGAGTTTAGGGAAGGAATGGACAAAGTAGTAAATTGGATGGTAGGGAATAGGTGGGATATTCAGGAGTGGCAGCTTAAACAGACTAGACACTCAGGCTAGAGACAGAGGATACTGAGGGGGAACCCTTCCAGGCAGGAAAGGTATCTCTATAGACACAAGGAGTAGGGCCAGTCAAAAATGGTTTAAATCTGCCTTGAAGGCTTTTCTTGTCAGTTTCTCAAGTCCCTTGAGGGAGGAGTCGAAGAGCTCCTCCCTGTCAGTGAAACTGATGGGTTCAGGAGGAAGTCTGGGGCAACAACTTCCTCCCAAGATGAATGTCTCCAGTTCCTTCAAGAAATAAAGAAAATAATTTCTTCCCTCTTCAACCCTTGCCTAATCAATACTTCACCAGAGGGTTTGAATAGGTAACAAGGGGATTTATTAATATTCAGGGTTAGATAAAAAATCAAGCCATTCCCCAATTGATAAATGGGCAAGAGACATGAATAGGCAATTTTCAGGTAAAGAAAGCAAAAGTATCAATAAGCACATGAGAAAGTGTTCCAAATCTCTAATAATTAGAGAAATGCAAATCAAAACAACTCTGAGGTACCACCTCACACCTAGCAGATTGGCTAAAATGAAAGAAGGGGAGAGTAATGAATGTTGGAGGGGATGTGGCAAAATTGGGACATTAATGCATTACTGGTGGAGTTGTGAACTGATCCAGCCATTCTGGCTGGCAATTTGGAATCATGCTCAAAGGGCTATAAAAGAATGCCTGCCCTTTGACCCAGCCATACCATTGTTGGGTTTGTACCCCAAAGAGATCATAGATAAACAGACATGTACAAAAATATTTATAGCTACGCTTTTTGTGGTGGCAAAAAACTGGAAAAGGAGGGTATGTCCTTCAATTGGGGAATGGCTGAACAAACTGTGGTATATGCGGGTGATGGAATACTATTGCGCTAAAAGGAATAATAAACTGGAGGAGTTCCAGGCGAACTGGAGAGACCTCCGGGAACTGATGCAGAGCGAAAGGAGCAGAGCCAAAAGAACACTGTACACAGAGACTGATATACTGTGGTAAAATTGAATGTAATGGGCTTCTGTACCAGCAGCAATGCAATGACCCAGGACAATTCTGAGGGATTTATGGTAAAGAATGTTACCCACATTCAGAGGAAGGACTGCAGGAGAGGAAACATATAAGAAAAGCAACTGCTTGAACGCATGGGTCGGGGCGGACATGATTGGGGATGTGGACTCGAAACTACCACACCAATGCAACCACCAACAATTGGGAAATTGGTCTTGATCAAGGACACATGACAAAACCAGTGGAAATGTGCGTCGGCCATGGGTGGGGGAGTGCGGGGGGTGAAGGGGAAGTAGGATCATGAAACATGTAACCAGGTTAAAAATGATTATTAATAAATGTTAAAAAAAAATATTCAGGGTTAGTCAGAAGGAGAGAAGGGTCTGGGGTTTCTGACAGCCACTAGGGAGAAACTCAAGATGGGGGAGAGTCAAAGGAGTGGGTTGGACTAAGAGAGAGTCTGCTCTCCCAGCCAGGAGAGCTGCATGACCCTGGGCAAGTCACTTGACCCCCATTGCCCACCCTTACCACTCTTCCACCTAGGAGTCAATACATAGAAGTTAAGGGTTTAAAAATGTAAAAAAAAAAAAAAAAAAACATAAAGTAGACTGTATACTAAATCAATAAAATAAGGGATAGTTTGATTCAAGAATATCCTACTTGCCTATAGGGAAATTAAACCCACAAAGTCTAATCACTAAAACCCAAAAGCCACCCTTCCTCCCAGAGACCACAGGGAAAACACAGGAAAGGTAACAGGGGGTAATATGGAGAAGGTCAGGGAGAGGTCCAGAGAATTAGCTAGGTTCAAATTGTCCAGAGACAAAAGCATAGGCCAAAAGCAAAGCTGAAACCCAAAGGCAGAGCTTCAGTTGGACCTTCCGCTCTCTTCAAGCCTCAGGTTCCAACTGCACTTCTGTCAGCATTCTAAGGCTTCTAACTGCCAGAAGTTTTCAGCTAACTTTTACAAGGGCAAAAGCTTCTGGTGCATCTTTGCATTACACTACAAAAAATGTTTTTGCAGAAATATAAATCTAAATAACTGGGAAAATATTAATTGCTTATGGGTAGAAACGTACAATATAATTTAAATGTCATTATTATCTAAATTAATATATATTCTATACTCTACCAATCAAACTACTAAAGGATTACTTTATAGTACTATAACAAATAATAATGGAACTCATATGAAGGTAAAAAATAAAAATCTAAGAGAAATCATGAAAAGAAATGACTCAAAATAGGACCTAACAATGCCAAATCCCAAACTATGTTCCCAGGCAGCAACTATTAAAACAATCTGGTACTAAAAAAATTGTGCTAAAAAAATAAAGGAATCAATTGGTGGAATAGATTAGCTACATTTTGAGCAGAAGCAAATATATAATAATACTCTATTATTTGATCAAGAAAAAGATCCAACTATTGGAATAAGGACTATTTGACCAAAACTGCTGGAAAAATTGGACACTAATATAGAAGAAATTCAATTTAGACAACTACCTCACATTTTATATGAAAATAAGCTCCAAGTGAGTACATAATTTAAAAGGTCATATAAACAAATTAGAGGAACATTGTAAAAATTACCTATCACATATTTGGGCAGGAAAAATGTGCATAACCCAACAAGGAATAAAGAGTATCATATGGTAAAGGTCTTATTTCCGAGATGTATAATAGCCATTCCCCAAATGATAAGTGGTTTAAGGATATTTGGTTTCCAATTAATTATTTTGTCTTTGCTGCCCTTTGTGGAATGTAATTCTTATTCCATGATGTTTTTCCCCGAGGTCTTATATCTAACTTTTCTATATCTATTTTCTAGATATTCTAAAAATTCTAAAAAATTCATTCTAAAAAAAAGAAACAAAGTCTGTTTGTGGCCATATATTAAAAAATGTTCCAAATCACTACTAATTAGAAAAAAAGCAAAATAAAGAATTTCTGATAGTTTACCTATTTCCAAAAAAGACCAAAAAAAGGAAAAGTATAAATGTTGGAAGGGCTATGGGAAAACAACAACATTTAATGCACTATTAGTGGGCCTATGAATAGGTACAATTATTCCTGAAAACAATTTGGAACTATACACAAAAATTTACTAAACCAAGAATGACTTTGGAACAACTAAATCACTGCTAGTCCTGCACCTAAAAGAGATCTAAAAAGAAAAAAGTTTCCTTTATACACAAATATATATATATATATATATATATATATACATATATATATATGTATATGTAGTATCTTTGGGGGGATGGAAAAATAACTGAAAACTACTGGGACCATTAACTCAGACCATCAACCAAGGAATGGTTGAGTAAACTGTAGTATAAAAATGTGATGGAATAGTATTCTGTTACATGAAATGAGGAAACAGAAGATTTTAAAAAGACACTGTAGTGAGGTGATGGATTTAGAGTGTTAAATGAGGCATATATATGTATAGCTATATATCTGTAAAATATTTAATATTTAAGTATATGTATGTGTGCTTGTGTACTATCAGTGAGGGATTTTTTTTTTGCTTGACTATGCACATTTCTTACAATTGTGTTTTTCTTTTCTTTAAAGGAATGGGAGATGGAAGGGAGAGAAAATAGATTTCTATTTACTTTTTTAAAAAATAACAAAGTAAGAGCTACAAATATAAATATTATGCTATCTTTGTATTTCTAACATCTAACCCAGTTCAAGGCCCATCAAAGGCATTTAATAAATACTTGTTGACTGATATGATTGAGTCCATACATAATCTTTGAAATATCATCAATCAGTCAATGAAAAAGCATTTTAGAGATGAGTATGATTTGTCCAGCATCATATCAAGTGCTGGAGATACAAAGGCAAAGTAAACTCCCTAATAGAGGAGATATTTTCAAATACAAATAGATCCAAAACACATATAAACCAAACGTGAGAGGGGGAAACAAGACAGGAAGGGGTTAGGAGAGGATAAATATACCTTTTTTTATAGAAGAGAATGGAATATGCAAAGTATAGGCCAAAAGATATGAATTCAACTTCTAAAAGAAAAAAAATACACACACACATACATACATACATACATATATGTATGTATGGAGGAGAGAGAGAGAGAGAGAGAGAGAGAGAGAGAGAGAGAGAGAGAGA
>NW_025389789.1:0-9671 GCF_016433145.1 Gracilinanus agilis | reverse complement strand
GTCCCAAAAGTTGGGCTCTTTGGGTTTATCATACACTGTCTTGCTGATGTCATTAACCCCAAGTCTATTCCACTGATTCTCCCTTCTATCTCTTAGCCAGTACCATATTGTTTTTTTTTAAACCCTTGTACTTCAGTGTATTGTCTCATAGGTGGAAGAGTGGTAAGGGTGGGCAATGGGGGTCAAGTGACTTGCCCAGAGTCACACAGCTGGGAAGTGGCTGAGGCCGGCTTTGAACCTAGGACCTCCTGTCTCTAGGCCCGGCTCTCACTCCACTGAGCTACCCAGCTGCCCCAACCATATTGTTTTAATGACTGCTGCTTTAGAGTATAGTTTAATATCTTGTACTGCTAGGCCCCCTTCCTTCATATTTTTTTTTATTATTTCCCTTGATATTCTTGATCTTTTATTATTCCAAATGAAATTTGTTATAGTTTTTCCTAATTCAGTAAAGAAGTTTTTTGGTAATTTGATAGGTATGGCGCTAAATAGGTATTAAATTTGGGTAGGATGGTCATTTTCATTATGTTAGCTCGTCCTACCCATGAACAATCAATGGCTTTCCAATTGTTGAGATCCAGTTTTATTTGTTTGGAAAGTGTTTTGTAGTTGTTTTCATATAATTGCTGTGTTTGTTTTGGTAGATATATTCCCAAGTATTTTATATTGTCTAGGGTGATTTTAAATGGTGTTTCTCTTTCTACCTCTTGCTGCTCTGATATGTTGGAAATATATAGAAATGCTGATGATTTATGTGCATTTATTTTGTGTCCTGCCACTATGCTAAAGTTGTTGATTATTTCTACCAGCTTCTTATTTGATTCTCTAGGATTTTTTAAGTATACCATCATATCATCTGCAAAGAGCAATAGCTTAGTCTCCTCATTGCTTATTTTGATACCTTCAATTTCTTTTTCTTCTCTAATTGCTACTGCTAGTGTTTCTAGTACTATGATGAATAATAGAGGTGATAATGGGCATCCTTTTTTCACTCCTGATCTTATTGGGAAGGCTTCTAATTTATCCCCATTGTATATAATGCTTGTTGATGGTTTTAGGTATATACTGTTTATTATTTTTAGGAAAGGTCCTTCTATTCCTATACTTTTCAATGTTTTCAATAGGAATGGATGCTGTATTTTGTCAAAAGCTTTTTCAGCATCTATTGAGATAATCATGTGATTTTTGTTTGTTAGAATGTTGATATGGTCAATTATGTGGATGGTTTTCCTAATGTTGAACCAACCTTGCATTCCTGGTATAAATCCCACCTGATCGTGGTGAATGATCTTCTTAATTACTTGCTGAAGTCTCTTTGCTAGTATTCTATTTAAGATTTTTGCATCTTTGTTCATTAGGGAGATTGGTCTATAGTTTTCTTTCTCTGTTTTTGATCTACCTGGCTTTGGAATCAGTACCATATTTGTGTCATAAAAGGAATTTGGTAGGACTCCTTCTTTACTTATCATATCAAATAATTTGTATAGTATTGGGATTAGTTGCTCTTTGAATGTCTGATAGAATTCACTTGTGAATCCATCAGGTCCTGGTGATTTTTTCTTAGGGAGTTCTTTGATGGCTTGTTCAATTTCTTTTTCTGATATGGGATTATTTAGGTATTCTATTTCTTCTGCTGTTAATCTAGGCAATTTATATTTTTGTAAATTTTCATCCATATCTCCTAAATTGTTATATTTGTTGCCATATAATTGGGCAAAATAGTTTTTAATGATTGCCTTAATTTCCCCTTCATTAGAGGTGAGATACTGTCAATTTGGTTTTCTTCTTTCCTTTTTTTTATTAGATTAACCAGTACTTTGTCTATTTTATCGGTTTTTTCAAAATACCAGCTTCTAGTCTCATTTATTAATTCAATAGTTCTTTTACTTTTGATTTTATTAATTTCTCTCTTAATTTTTAGTATTTCTAATTTAATTTTCATTTGGGGGTTTTTAATTTGCTTGCTTTCTTATTTTTTGAGTTGCATGCCCAATTCATTGATCTCTGCCCTCCTTAATTTATTAATATATGTACTCAAGGATATAAATTTCCCCCCGAGTACTGCTTTGGCTGGATCCCATCGAGTTTGGTAGGATGTCTCATCATTGTCATTCTCTTCAATGAAATTGTTGATTGTTTCTATGATTTCTTCTTTAACAAATTGGTTTTGGAGAATCATATTGTTAAATTTCCAATTGGTTTTTGATTTGCCTGTCCAGGTGCCCTTACTAATTATTATTTTTATTGCATTATGATCTGAGAAGGTTACATTCATTATTCCTGCTCTTTTGCATTTGTTTGCAATGATTCTATGCCCTATTACATGGTCAATCTTTGTGAATGTACCATGTGCAGCTGAAAAGAAGTTGTATTCCTTTTTGTCCCTTTTTATTTTTCTCCACATATCAAATAGATCTAATTTTTCTAGGACATCATTCACCTCTCTTACCTCTTTCTTATTTATTTTTCGGTTTGATTTATCTAGATCTGACAGAGGAATATTTAGATCTCCCACTAGTATGGTTTTACTATCTATTTCCTTCTTGAGCTCTGCCAGTTTCTCCTTTATGAATTTGGGTGCTATGCCACTTGGTGCATACATATTGAGCAGTGTTATTTCCTCATTGTTTATACTGCCTTTAATCAGGATGTAATGACCTTCCCTGTCTTTTTAAATCATATCTATTTTTACTTTGGCTTTGTCAGAAATCATAATAGCCACTCCTGCCTTCTTTTTCTCATTTGATGCCCAAAAGATTTTGCTCAAGCCCTTAACCTTAAACTTGTGTAAACCCGCCTCATTTGTGTTTCTTGTAGACAACATATGGTAGGATTTTCATTTCTGATCTACTCTGCTATTTGCTTCTGTTTTATGAGCAAGTTCATCCCATTCACATTCAGAGTTATAATTATCAGTTGTGCATCGCTGACATTTTCGTATCCTCCCCTATTCCTACCCGCTTTTTCTTATATTATTTCCTTTTAAACCAGTGGTTTGCTTTGAGCCGGTATCTATCTCCTCCCTTGATTGACTTCCCTTTCTGCTCCCTCCCTTGTTATTCCCCTCTTTTTGTTTTTAAAGGCCTTATGAATTCTTTCCCCCTTTTTCTCCCCTCCCTTTTTTGACCTCCCCACTCCCCTGCTCCCTTTGGTTTATCCCTTCTGACTTTCTCAGTAGGGTTGGATAGAGTTTTTTATCCCAATGGATAATATAGCTACTCTTCCATCTCTGGGTTGATTACACTGAGAGTAAGGTTTAAATATTACCTCTTAATGCTCTCTTCCTCTCCTTCTTATAATAGTATGTCCCCTCCCCTTCCCATGCTCTCTTTGTGTGTAATAGAATATTCTATTTTTCTTATTTACTCAGATTTCTCTTGGTGTCCCCTTCTATTCCCCCCCCCTTCTTTCCCACCTCCCCATGTCATCTTAGACCATTTTGTATCCTGTCCTCTCCCTATGAATTATTCTTCTGGTTGCTATAATAGTGAATAGAGTTCACTACAGAGAATTATACATAGCATTTCTCAACATGGGAATACAGATAATTATATCTTATTTAAGCTCTAAAGAGTCAAATTTAAAAGATTATGAGTTTTCTTTCTTTCCCCTCTGTTTCTTATTTACCTTTTCATGTTTCTCTTGATTTTTGTGGTTTGATATCAAACTTTCCATTTCGTCCTGGTCTCTTTTGTGGAAAAACTTGGAAATCTTCAATTTTGTTGAATGCCCATACTTTCCCCTGGAATTATATAGTCAGTTTCGATGGGTAGTTGATCCGTGGCTGAAGGCCTTTCTGAATATCATATTCCAAGCCTTGCGGTCTTTTAGCGTGGAGGCTGCCAGATCCTGTGTGATCCTGATTGGTGCTCCTTAATATTTGAATTGTCTGTTTCTGGCTTCTTGTAAGATTTTTTCTTTTACTTGATAGCTCTTGATTTTGGGTATTATATTCCTCAGTGTTGACTTTTCTGCATCCTGTGTAGAGGTGATCTATGGATCCTTTCAATGTCTATATTGCCCTCTTGTTGTAGAACTTCAGGAAAATTTTGCTGAATAATTTCTTTAAGTATGGAGTCCAAGTTTCCATTAATTTCTGCTTTTTCTGGAAGACCAATAATTCCCAAATTGTCTCTTCTAGACCGGTTTTCTTGGTCTGTCACTTTTTCATTGAGATATTTCATGTTTCCTTCTATTTTATCAGTCTTTTGACTTTGTTTTATTTGTTCTTGTTGTCTTGAGAGATCATTGGCTTCTAATTGCTCAATTCTAGCCTTAAGGGACTGGTTTTCACTTATAATATTTTGGTTTTAGGCTATGATCTTTTGGTTTTCCTTTTCAATCTGGTCATTTCTGGTATTCAATTTGCTTATCAGTTCATTTGATTTCTGAGCCTCACTTTTCAATTGCAAAATTCTGCCTTTTAAACTGTTATTTTCTTGCCAGATCTCTTCCATCTTCCTCAACATCTCATTTTTGAACTCTTCCATAGCTTGTGACCAGTTTTCATTGTTTTGGGAAGGTTTGGATACTTGTTTGTCCTCCTCTGTTGTCTGGGTTTTCTTTGTGTAAAAGTTGTCAAGTGTTCCAGAGTTTTTCTTGATAATCTTTTTCTTCTGGGGTTCTTGGCTTGCCATTGTTAGCCCCGCCCTTTCTCAGCTTTGTCTTCACACTCAGGGTCTTTCTGCTCTTTCTAGGCTCCCGAGGTGTGCTCAGGTTTCCTTGTCCTCAGGGTTGAGCCTCCTGGTCGTCCCCGGTCTGCCCCTCTACCTGAGGCTCCTTCAGCAGTCTCAGGGGCTGCTTCTACAGCCGCAGTCCCATCTGCACAGGGTACCCACTCAAGGTCCAAGCCTGTGCTCGAGATCTTTTTCCATGCCTAGGACTCTGCCTCCACCCGCCCAGATGCTCAGGAAAGTCTGTGCGCGTTCTTTAGCCACTTGGGGTTCTAAGTCTTACAGCTCTCAGGTACAAGCCCTGGAGCTGCCAGTGACTTACTGGGTGCCCCAATCCTGATTTCCCTCTTGTGCATTGGCCTTGGCACTGTGCGTGGTGTGGGGGGTGGGGAAGGGGCTTCTTCTTCTCATGTTTTAATGAGAGCTGTTTCACCCCTTTATAGCGTGGAAATGCCCCGATTCCACATACCTTCAATGCTGTGCCCTGTTGTGGGGTCCCTTCATTCGTCTGGATTCGTTTTTATGTCCCCTTGAGGAGTCCTGTATGCTTCGGTTAGGAGAGATTGAGCAGCTGCTCCTTACTCTGCCGCCATCTTAACCAGAAGTCTCCCCTCGACATGCTTTTTAACCAGTAGTGAAAAAATAGAATCATCTCTCTTGTCAATAAGAAGCAAGGTAGGGGAGTGATTAATTGGCCATTGGAAAATCCAAAATGAATTTACAATTCAGACCCAGATTACACAAAACTATACCAGAGCAGAGAAGCATTATTGTCAGCCATAAAAGCTTGATCTGATAGGCCTGAAAACTGGTCAATATTCGGGGAGAACAAGCAAAAATTGATGAAACTCCCTCCCAGTTTATGGACAGACTTATTGAGGTGGGCAACACATATGTGGACTTTGATTTGACCAGAGAATGGGATATTAGATGAATACATAGACAATTGGTTAAGAATTGTTCTAAAGTGAGGGCAGCTGGGTAGCTCAGTGGATTAAGAGGTCCTAGGTTCAAATCTGGCCTCAGACACTTCCCAGCTGTGTGACCCCGGGCAAGTCACTTAACCCCCATTGCCTGTCCTCACCACTCTTCTGCCTTGGAGCCAATACACAGTATTGATTCCAAGATGAAAAGTAAGAGTTTAAAAAAAAAGAATTGTTGTAAAGTGGTCAAAGACTACTTTAAAACTGACTGCCCAAACTGGGACTCTATGGATCTTGAGGAATTGAGGAATGTTTTTAAGGGCCATGCACAAAAACATGAGGAAAATAGTGACTCAGTAGAGGATTTAAAGAAAGATATTAAAATGCTAATAAAAAAACTGAAAAAAGGTAGAAACTAAAACCCCTCTCCAAGAATCTATCAATCCCTTTCCTGCCAATTTTGTGAGAAGAAGCACCATACAATAACAAACTGTAGGAGTTTGTTAAGAGTAATCAGAAACCAGTTGAATAATAATGATGGAAGTAATGATAGGAATACAAATCATAACAATGATTCCAGGATTCACAACTCTAGGAGTGATAAAAATGCTAGGAATAAAAATTGGGAAAATGATAACCCATACCAAATGACCCTGCAACGCTATATCTTAAGTGGAGCTTGCTCCCAAACTACTCAGGGGGCTAATACATCCAGGGGGATGCCCAAGAAAATGTCCAAGCATCTTTAGGAAGCTCTAATGGGGGGGGGTCAAGGACCTTGGAATCAAAAAAGGAAACCTTTGATTTTCCAGACCCTGATATTTTGATGTTAATTATATAACCCCATACATTTCCCCCCACATAGTAAGGAACCTCGCGTAACCCTAAAAGTGGGAAATTCATATTACTATTGTTTATTAGACACTGGAACATCAAGATCAGTCCTGGTGAGTAACCAGATCAAAACTGTAACTCTATTGGCTCTCTAAATGTAGGGGGTGTATCAGAAATACCTCAAAAGGTCCTAAAACTTTCTGTTCGCATGGTAGCGTGGGACCCCTAACTATAGAACGTTCCTTTTTTTTAATGCCTGGATCCCCCATGAATTTGCTGGGAAGAGATCAATTATGTAAACTTAAAAACACAATAATTTGTTCTCCAGATGGCTATATCATTAGAATTACCTGAGAAGACTTCCTGTTAAGATGGCGGCAGTGTAAGGAGCAGCCGCTCGATCTCTCCTGACTGAAGCGTACAGAACTCCTCAAGAGGAAATAAAAACGAGTCCAGAGGAACGAAGGAACCCCACAACAGGGCGCAGCATTGAAGGTACGCAGAATCGGGGCATTTCCACACTATAAACGGGTGAAACAGCTCTCACTAAAACGCGAGAGGAAGAAGCCCCTCCCCCACCCCCCACAGGGCACACCTCACACAACGCGCCAACACACAAGTGGGAAAACAGGACTGGGGCAACCAGATAATCACTGGCAGCCCCGGGGCTTGTACCTGTGTGCAGCAAGAGGAGGGACCCCAGGTGGCTGGGGGGGTACACACGGACTTTCCCCGAGGGTCCACGTGGGTGAAGGCACTGCCTAGGGCCGGGACAAAGGCCCCTAAAACACGGCCTTTTCCAAGCGCTGAAGGCATCACCTCAGGTGCGAATAAAGATCTCCAGCCCACGGACTTTCACTACCTTCTGCAGGGGTGAAGGCAGCGCCCTAAGAGCATCTGCACAGGCAAAGGCAGTGCCCTAGGCTTGGATAACGATCTCCAGCCCAGGCTTGGACCTCCAGTGAGGACCCTGTGCAGACCCAGCGGGGCAGTGGAAGCAGCCCCAAAGACTGCTGAAGGAACCTCGGGCAGAGGGGCAGACCGGGAACTACCAGGAGGCCTGACCCCGAGGACAAGGAGACCAGAGCCCGGAGCTCATAAGGCCCAGGCAGACCCTGAGTGCAAAGACAAAGCTGAAAAGGGGTGGGGCCAAAAATGGCCAGCAATAAGGAAGTCCAGAAGAAAAAGACTATCAAGAGAAACTCTGGAACACTAGACAACTTCTACACAGAGAAAATCCAGACACCAGAGGAGGGAAAACAAAAATCCAAACCTCCCCCCAAAAATGAAAGCTGGTCACAAGCTATGGAAGAGTTTAAAAATGAAATGTTGAGGAAGATGGAAGAAATCTCGCAAGAAAATAACAGTTTAAAAGGCAGAATTTCGCAATTGGAAAGTGAGACAAGACAACTGAAGACCAAAAATGACCAGATTGAAAAGGAAAACCAAAACATTAGAGCCGAAATCCAAAACATTAAAGCCAAAAACGAAAACATTAGAGCCGAAAACCAAAATATTAAAGCCAAAAACCAAAAGAACTATTGAATTAATAAATAAGACTAGAAGCTGGTATTTTGAAAAAACCGATAAAATAGACAAAGTACTAGTCAATCTAATAAGAAAAAGGAAAGAAGAAAACCAAATTGACAGTATTAGAGATGAAAAGGGAGACCTCACCTATAATGAAGGGGAAATTAAGGCAATCATTAAGAACTATTTCACCCAATTATATGGCAACAAATATAACAATTTAGGAGATATGGATGAATATTTACAAAAATATAAATTGCCTAGATTAACAGCAGAAGAAATAGAATACCTAAATAGTCCCATATCAGAAATTGAAATTGAACAAGCCATTAAAGAACTCCCTAAGAAAAAATCACCAGGACCTGATGGATTCACAAGTGAATGCTATCAGACATTCAAAGAGCAATTAATCCCAATACTATATAAATTATTTGATATGATAAGCAAAGAAGGAGTCCTACCAAATTCCTTTTATGACACAAATATGGTACTGATTCCAAAGCCAGGTAGACCAAAAACAGAGAAAGAAAACTATAGACCAATCTCCCTAATGAACATAGATGCAAAAATCTTAAATAGAATATTAGCAAAGAGACTCCAGCAAGTAATTAAAAAGGTCATCCACCATGATCAGGTGGGATTTATACCAGGAATGCAAGGATGGTTCAACATTAGGAAAACCATCCACATAATTGACCATATCAACAGTCTAACAAACAAAAATCACATGATCATCTCAATAGATGCTGAAAAAGCCTTTGACAAAATACAGCATCCATTCCTATTGAAAACATTGAAAAATATAGGAATAGAAGGACCCTTCCTAAAAATAATAAACAATATATACCTAAAACCATCAACAAGCATTATATGCAATGGGGATAAATTAGAAGCCTTCCCAATAAGATCAGGAGTGAAAAAAGGATGCCCATTATCACCTCTATTATTCAACATTGTACTAGAAACACTAGCAATAGCAATTAGAGAAGAAAAAGAAATTGAAGGTATCAAAATAGGCAATGAGGAGACTAAGCTATCACTCTTTGCAGATGATATGATGGTATACTTAAAAAATCCTAGAGAATCAACTAAGAGGCTGGTAGAAATAATCAACAACTTTAGCATAGTGGCAGGATACAGAATAAATGCACATAAATCATCAGCATTTCTATACATTTCCAACACATTAAAGCAGCAAGAGGTAGAAAGAGAAACAGCATTTAAAATTACCCTAGACAATATAAAATACTTGGGAATCAATCTAACAAAACAAACACAGCTATTATATGAAACCAACTACAAAACACTTTCCAAACAAATAAAACTGGACCTCAACAATTGGAAAGCCATTAACTCTTCATGGGTAGGACGAGCTAACATAATAAAAATGAACATCCTACCCAAATTAATTTACCTATTTCGCGCCATACCTATCAAATTACCAAAAAACTTCTTTACTGAATTAGGAAAAACTATAACAAATTTCATTTGGAATAACAAAAGATCAAGAATATCAAAGGAAATAATGAAAAAAAATGTGAAGGAAGAGGGCCTAGCAGTACCAGATATCAAACTATACTATAAAGCAGCAGTCATTAAATCAATATGGTACTGGCTAAGAGATAGAAGGGAGGATCAGTGGAATAGACTTGGGGTTAATGATGTCAGCAAGACAGTGTATGATAAACCCAAAGAGCCCAACTTTTGGGAC